>NW_026125497.1:0-191853 GCF_943737965.1 Phodopus roborovskii
TTCCCTGGTTGTTGCAGGATATTTAATCACACTGTTAACCCCAAGATTGTGTTATTTAAATAAAAGCAACTACAGGTCAAGAGTTGGAGCAAGCAACCAATTTGCTAGAATTAGCCATAGAGAATGAAGGGAAGTCAGGAGATCGGTAGGGGCTAGGATGTGTCACGGGTAGGACATCGGTAGGACATCCTGTTGGAGGAGTTTTGATTCAGAAAAAAGAGGGTAGGTAAAAACCCTCATTCTGAGACAATGATGGAGGAAAGTCAGGCTGGCTCCTTTCTCTGCCTCTCTGAGCTATCAGGTTTCCACCCCAGCATCTGGCACCTGAGTCTTTGTTGGTAATACAAAGAGCATAGAGTCAGCTGAGGAAGCTCCCCTAGGCTTCAACATCAGTAGCAAGTCAGCTACAGTTGTGGAGATGTAGTCAGCAGCTGAGGCAGTGATATGATCAGATACAAATGCTGTGCCACAAAACAACAGTTGGTGGTCTTAACATGAGGCACAATCACAGGAACAGAGAAATTATGCTAGCAAGGGACAAACTGAAGTCATTAGATTTGTTTAGACATCTCAGAAGTCCTTAACAGTTAAGTAATATTAAAAAGAAAAGTTTTCCACATTAAGGATGGGTGGTATTATTTTAGATGGCTTAATAATAGAGGCAGGAGGCAGGAAATTAAATGATAAATGACTTAACTGACACATAATATCAGTTATAAGTACTATCCAACTGTTAATTCCTATTTTATCCTTAATAACCATAGTGAAAAGGTATATGGTAAGACACAAACTTTAGAAAGGCATAAAATGAAAATAAAATACCCAGCCACAGAGGAACTTAGAGAAGAACCCACAGTGTGATGAAACGAAAGAGGGGTGGCCCAAGGTTATTGGAAAGCCAATCTGTTTGACCAGTTACTGTACAGAAACTACCAGGAGTCGATAGACACCCCAAGGTTATCAAGAAGTTAAATGGAATCCTATAGAAATATTAGATTTGAGAAGATTCAAAGAAGCAGTCTTTTCATATGGAATGCATTCACTTTTATGAAACAGATGTTAAATTTACAGGCAACTCAAAACAGAATTTTACTTCCAAGATTGGAGAGAATTGCTAACAGCAATATTGAAAGCTGGTCCTCAGTTATAACGAATGTGGTAGAAAGAGGAAGCAGAACAATGAAATGGGGCTTGAGGCATTAATATTTCCCAAGAACAGTTTCTAGGTGAAGGCCAATATAATGAATACAGAGAGCTTGGATTTGATGACCACACCTTGCCCTATATCATTTAGCAGCCTTAAATGCTTGGAACAAAGTTGAATAAGGAAAGAGGTCTGAGTCATTTTCACAATTATACAAGCCCCCAAAGAAGACTTCACTGATTTTTCTTTTTAAATATAGATTGACTTAAGCTGTAGATAGAATAGTATCAGATCTAGAAGTCAGATGAATATTAACTGTGTCCTGCAGACTGTCTGGCAGACTATTTCATGAAGCAGGAACCCTGTAGCACTGTTCATCTTGTAACAGCAGTCACTTTCCCTTTGGGTCCTGCATGTCTACTTTATACAGCATGAATCAAACAGTCCAGACAAGAGCAGTATCTTGCCGAAATGGCTAGTCTTGCCATATTGGAAGCAAATTCCATAGCAGTTTCTTCAATGCCCATCTTCCTTTGTGACACAGGTAACTATAATTTGTACTTAATTATATATTACATTTTAAAATGAGCTATATAAATACAATACTTAAACAAAAGGATAAATAGACATACCGCAAAATTGACCTTAAATTTGTATCAATAAATGAAAATCCACCCATAATCCCCCTTTTACCTTTAAAAAGAGATTGGTTGTGATCATTAGTCATTTGTAACCAACCCCATTTAGATGAAAACAAACATTTATAGACAATATTTGGGAATGTGGGTGTTCTTTCCAAACTGCTTCCTGCTGGAAGGGGACATTGTAATACTAGTGGGGAATCCTAAAAAGATGCAGAAATCCTGGCTGTAGTTTGAAAGGCTGCCTTGTCCCATCTGTTTTGAATGTTGGACATTGTTTCAGGAGATCTTGCTTGATCAAACCATGTTAATCTGAAAAGGAATCCACAGCTTTTCATTTTCTTTGGAAACTGAAAATAGAAATTCTTTTCCCAGTAACCTGCCTTTAGGCTTAAAATTTGAAGTCAAAGCATTTTTAAAATATGTAAGTTGGATTAATTCAGCAGCATTGTTAATCAAGTGTGTTAGCAGTTGTTGTTCCTTCCTTAGCAAGTGAGCAATAGCACACAGTATTCAGACTCACTGTGTACTTTCCATCTTTACGTGACTTTTTATTACTCTATTTTTTTTTTTATGTATTTATTTATTGTTTTCATTTTCTGAGACAAGGTTTCTCTGTGAACTTTTTTGTCTGTCCTGAAATTTACTCTGTACACCAGGTTTGCTTTGAAATCACAGAGATCTGCTTGCCTCTGCCTCCTGAGTGCTGGGATTAAAGGCATGCACCATCACTGCCTTTTTATTTTTTAACCAAATATCCTTTCTATTTTCTCTCCCAAACCTATGTATATTTTTAAACACATTGTAAAACACCTTTTAGGTTTTACTTATCAGAATTTGTCTTTATATCTCTACCTTTTTCTCTAGCCACATGCCTTTTATCTGCTAAACAACATTGATAAAATTAAAGCAGCAGGTGTTTTAGCACACCATTTAATTGTTAGCAGGACCTCCTAAAGTGCCCTGCAGTTTTTTCTGCTTATTCCAAGTCAGGAAGATTCCCCTAAAGGAGTTGCACGAGTCTTTGCTTGTCTCTAGCAAAACAGAGCCCGCCCCGAGAAAAAGGCTGCTACCAAGAAGACTTGTTTGTCTCTGTTCTTTTGTTTTTAAAATCCCTTTTTAAGCTTTTGTCAAGTTTTAAGTGGAATTTCTCAGTACCCATGTTGCAGGTGACATTTTGTTACAAGCACTTTCCCACCAGCCTGTACTCAGAACCTCATAACAAGATGGACAGTGCTACAGGGACCCTGCTTCATGTAATTGTTTGCCAGACATTTTCAGGACACAGAGAAAAATGACTGACAAACTGCCAATACAGGCAGTCAGTTTGAGACTTCCTGCTTTGCTGAGGAGTCTTCCAGACACACTGTGGTCTATAGGCTGAAGATGGAACATTACAGAAGAACAACTTCAGGTGGCTGACCAGGCGAGTTGTCTCTGTCATCTCTTATATATTATCCTTCTGTGGTCTTTGATGGAGTTGAAGACAGATAGTTATGGTCATAGTTTTCCTTAATTAGAATTAAAGTCAGATATAAGACTTTAGACTCACAAAGATAGGATAGATGATAGAATATTTTCTTTAATTCCTGATAATGTTAATGGACTAAATATTTTTTGATATTGTTATTTGATAAATTTGATATTGATATTGTTATTTGATAAATATAGTTATTTGATAACTGTTGTGTTATATATTTTACTATGTTAAAGTTGAAGTCCCTTCTTTTTATTTTAGACAGAAAAGAGATGATGGGAGATGTCATTCTGAAAATATGTTTCTCTTATTTGTTCATGAATAAAGCCCTGTTGGGCAATAGGAAAGCAAGATAGGTGGGACTAGGAGACAAGGAGGATTCTGTGAGATGTAGTAGAGAGGAGTCAAGATGTAGGGCGTGAAAGAAGACATCTATCTGCACCCTCTCTCTGGTAAGATAAAACCACGTGGAAACACTTAGATTGATAGAAATGGGTTAATATTAAAGACAGATCTAGCCAATAAATAGCTCTAGCCATGGGCCAAAAGCTTTATAACTAATAGAGTCTTTGTGTTGTTTTGGGATTGACGTGGCTCTGGGACCAAGCGGATGGGAAACTGCTTGTAGGAAGGGACAAGCAAAGTAACCCTTTGCCATCAGGAAACATCTCAGGTGCCCTCCAATATCAAACTTGGTTCAGTCATTCCCTGCCAACATCTGAGAAACTTATCCTCCAAGAAATTTAAAGACTTAAAGCTTATTGTGAAAGACCATACTACTCCGGATGTGGTTAAGGGCAGAACAGTTTCAATAGATAAAAGAAAAGTTCAGGGAAAGACCATAGAACATGTGTTTTGGCAAACTGCTATAAATGATCAGAGACCAAAGCTAAACATACTAATAAATGACATTGAAATTGTAACAATAACTTCACCAAAATCTTGACATCCAAGTTTATTTCTTCAGGAAGTAAATGTTCAGCTTCTAGGGATTAGAACTTTATCTCAGGTAAACAAAGCACAAGATAAGTACACAGCCAGAAAACTTAGGAAAATTAAAGCCACATGTGGCTAACATAGTGATGAATATATGAGGACATAATTTCTTGCAGCAATTAAAAACACAGATTAACATTCCTCCAATCAGAAACAAACCATAAAATAAATAATGCTTCTGGGAGAAATATTAAAAGTTGTTTTTTTTTCTTGAGTCAGGGTTTCTCTGTATCGCTTGGAGCCTGTTCTGGAACTAGCTCTGTAGACCAGGCTGGCCTTAAACTCACAGAGATCTGTCTGCCTCTGCCTCCGGAGTGCTGAGATTAAAGGTGTGTTCCCACCAATGCCTGACATATTAAAAGTATTTTAAGAACAGTCATCATAAGCAGGTCACAACAGCTGTTGGGCTTTCAATGTTTACCAACAGCTCTACTTTTAAAATTGTTAACCAACAAACCAGTATGTTTGGAACAATGCCCTTTGACTTCAGAAAAATTATAGGCACTTCAACAGCTGGTACAAGAGCAACTATATTCTCAACATATTAAAAATTGACCATTCTTAGAATTCTCCTATGTTTGTTACTAAAAACAAATCTGGAAAAATGGAGAATGATAACAGATCTGAGAATTATAAAGAAGGTGATTCAGCCAATGAGCTCTTTTCAGCCTGGAATCCCATTGCTTTTTTTTATTACCTAATATTCATCATGTCTATGTGTGTATGTAGACTGGGCATGTGCATTGGCATTGCATGTTGTAGGGCTGTGATCTCACATGGATTCAGTACCTCTGTGGTTCCCAGCATGAGCCTGAATGTGTGCAAGTGGATAGTGTCATGGAGTCATAGATTTCTGATCATGCGTGGCATGATCTGAAATCCCTATAGGTCCCAGCAAGGCCAAGGAAGTCTTGTCCAATATGTACAAATAACCAGAGCTGCTTTGAGATCATGTGTGCAATGTCTATGTCAGATACATTTAGTTACTCATAGCTTTTTATATCACTTCCCTCTGTATTCTAGTTTTCCAGTCTTTTCACGCTCTTGCAATATTTTCTGAGACCAAGATGGTATAAATGTTTACAGCTGAGCACTAAACTGAAATTTATTCTAAACATCTTGAGTAACTATTCATCTCTGTGTCCCTTGCTGTTCACTATAAAGAAACACTTCTCTGATTAAAGATGGGAATAGTCTTTGTTTATTGGTATAAACTTAAATATTTATGTTACAGTTTGGAATTTCCTCTTACAGGGAAGAGCACCCTAATTGGGTATCCTAAAACTGAATACATACAAACAATAAAACTGTATAGGCAGGTTGTATTTATATATCTGTACACATATACACATATGTAAAATAATAATAAAGAAAAAGGTGTGACATGGGAAGGTAGGAGGGAATAAAGGGAAAAGGGAAGTGATATAATAATTATATTTCAATAAAATGTCTTTTAAATAATAAAGTGTTTAAAAAAAAAACCTGATATAAGTTTCTTCATAGGAAATAATATTCAAGTGGTATAGCTTTCAGCAAATGTTAAGAGATAAGTCTTGTTACTAGTTGGTCTGTCTTTTATTAAATGGGACATTCATATCAGTTTCCCACCCCCAAACTCAGGGAACGTCATAGAAGAGACAGTGTGTTAAATGCCAAAGCTGGAGAATGGGCAGGATTGCTGTGAAAGCTATCTTTTGGATCATGAACTCAAGCATATCTGATTATTTGCATCAGATGAAGGAAATCAATATTCCAGCTTGGATGTGGGACATTCTCATGATCTTACCCCCTAAGGAGCTACCAGCAGTTGCTGACAGCAGCATCTTTAGGAAACCCTGAGAAAATTGGGATAATGATCAAGTCCTGGGAAAAGTTGCTATATCACTTGTTTTCCAGTTCCGTGTGTTGGGAAAGTGCATGGCTTAACTGAATTCCTGGCTAGAGTAGTCTGTGAAGCTGGGCCATCTTAGCTAGCTGCTTTGAAAATGTCCTGGATGCAGAACTCTGAGAAAACTATAACAGAGGTATTCTGAGAGGCTGGCATACCTGGGCCACCTGTTTTCATTGGTGTCTGGTCCTCTTGCTCTGGAAAAGAAACTTTCAAAGATAAAACACATATCTGCATTAACACAAGTATAGAGTGTGTGGTGTGCTCAAGTTGGTTAAAGATAATTTCTTTTTAAAATAATTTGTTTGAGCAGGTAAATGGCATCTGTCTACTTTATAAGTCCATTTGAACTACAAAACCAAACTTTAATATAAATCTCTATCAATGCCATATAAAAGGATGCCATGTAATAAGTCACATGGACTCTGTAGCCAACAAGATTTATCATATCTCATTCAGTCTTAGAGCTGTTACCATGTAGAGAGATCAGTATATATGTCAACTGTTTTGTCATTTTTCTTGGTTTGTTCCTTCATGTCTGTAGCCAAGATTTTTATGAGGTCTTCTCCCTCAAATCTAATCTTTACTAATTTTCAAGGAATCCATAGCTTTGTGCTTCCTGTGGAAACAAAAGCATAACCTTCCCCATGATTTCCATTCTGAAGTTAAGATATCCTAAAATATATAGGCTGTTTTAATTCAACAGTTTTTTCCAATGTTTCTTTACAGATTTTGTTTTTTGTTTATTAGCATTTAAAAATTTAAAGTTAATAAAACACCCTGTGTTATGATATTTCTCATCCTTAAGTGGCTTATTCATTTTAAGTTATTTTACTTTTTTTTTTTTTGAAGACTTGACTTTACTATTTTCAAACTATTTTTTTTCTATGATTGACTATACCCATTTCCTCTTCTTTCTTCATCACATTAACATTTTCAGGCAAGGTTTTCTTGGTCTGGTCCTTGCTTTCTGAACACCTGCTGCCTTTCTCTGACAATGTGAGCCAAGCCTAAAGGGCAGACCACCTCTGTGTGTCTATAGGTCCATTCTGTGACTCTGCTTAGCACCTGGCACTGGTGGCTAACTCTACCCTCCTCCTGCCTGTGAGTGCCAAGCTTTATGACTTTGGACATCAGCCTGCAGCCTGGGAGACTACAGTTGCTAGGAGATAATATCCAGATCCTTTTCCAGAGCTTTTCTCAGCTTCTGAGGCCCTATGTTTGGAGCTACATGCCCCACATTGGGTGCCAAATGTAACAGGTCTCTCTTTAGACTATGAGTCTCCCAAATAATGACTTGGAGATTTTAATTAATTATGAAAGCTTGGCCTTATTTACAACTAGCTCTTAAAACTTAAGTTAATCCATTTATATTAATCTATGTTCTACCATGTGGCTTGTTACCTCTCCTCAGTACCATATGTCTGACTTCTTCCAAGTCTGGCTGGTTAATCTGCATCTCTGATTCTTTCTCTGAGTTCCTGTCTCTGCCCAGAAGTCCCATCTGTCCTCTTCTGCCTAGCTATTTGGTTCTCAGCTCTTTATTAAACCAGCCAGAAAGGTGGCTTAGGCAGATGAGATAAAACAGAGATACATCTTCACAGTGTACAAAAAGATTATCTCAACATGTCTCCACTGAGAGTCAGGTGTTACTCTCTTAAGTCTACCTTTCTACTGTTCTTTTTACCTTTGTAGACTTTAATATACTTTCTGTGTTTGGTAGACTTAAGGTTTTGATTATTATATGTTGTGGGAATTTCTTTTCTAGCCTATCCTATTTGATGTTCTGTATAATCATTGTACCTTATTTAGGTTATGGAAATTTTCTTCTATGGCTTTGTTGAAGGTATTTTCTGTGACTTTGCCTTCATTTTTCTCCTTCTTCCCATTATTCTTAGATTTGGTCTTTTCATAGTTTCCCAGATTTCCTTGATGATTTGTGCCTGGATGCTTCTTTAAATCCAAAATTTTCTTTGACTATAGTATCCATTTGTCCACTCATATCTTCAATGTCTGTGACTCTCTTCCATCATTTCTACTCTGTGGGTAAGGCTTACCTTTAAGAATTTTATTGGACTTTCTGAGTTTTCCATACCCAGTTTTACCTCAGTTTGGGTTTTCTTTAATGACTCTACTTCTACTTTCATGTCTTGAACATTTTTCTTCATTTCATTCTACTATGTTTGTCTTCTTATATCCTCTGTAAGTTTCTTGAACTTATTCATAATGGCTAGTTTTGTTTTTTTTGTCTTGTGAGTCAGCTACATTGCATTTCTCAGAGTTACTGTAGTAGAGTTGATAAGTTCTGGTGAAGACATTTTTCTGTATATATTTCATACTGTTTTTACACTGGTGTTCAAGCATCTAGGTTTTGGAGGATTGTAATTTTAGGTGATTATATGTGGTCCTAATTTTGTTGGGTGGGTGTCCCATTCCTTGGTTTCTCTTGTCCCTTTTGAACCTGTGTGTGTGGTGGCTATGGGTTGTGTAGCAGGGAGTGCATCTGAGTTCCTGTCAGGTGTGATCACTGGGGTTCCTGTGTAGAATCTCTTTCTAGGTATTGGAGGTTTACAAAAAATAATTAGGATAAGCAATGGGAGGTGAGAGGACCCGCAGGAGGGAGGAAACCTGGGTCTACCATGAGGATCTATGCAGTTCCCAGGGAGTAGAAGTAGTGAGGGAGGAAAAGCTGGGCATGAGACAGCAAAATTGGAAGTGGAGGACAATGAGTGTTAAAAGTACCTACCTGATTTTCAGATTGGTGTGGTCCTAGAGTTCCAAGGTAGAATGGGCCTCTGGGTTGATGCCAAGGAATGGGATGAGAGAAGAGGCCTAGGTCTGCTAAGATCTGCAGCGGTCCCAGGGAATGTAGGCAGATGGGAAGGACAGGCCCTGCAAATGGCATGCTACACTGATGGGAGTGAGAGCATGCGAGCCGGGATTTCTCTCTGGAACCTTCTCTCTAAGGTGCTTCTGGTTCTGTGTTCTTGGCATTTTCACTGTGCTGAAAGGCGTTAAAGTTATATTTACTGTGTTGCCAGGCATCGTGGCACTGGTCAGGAGGCAGAGACATGTGGAGCTCTGTGAGTTCATCAGTCTGGTCTATAAAGTGAGGTACAAGGTCAGCCAAAGCTCCATGTGGAAACCTTGCATCAAGAAAACAAACAAAACAAACAAACAAACAAAAATCCTGAGGGGGGATTCTTTTGATTATAAAATGATACAGAATTCTTTACTAGACATGACTGCTGTGATTCTAAATGTCTTCTCTACCAGCCTGTCCATTTATTTCCTTGAATTTTGGGAAATTTCACTACTATTTCCCAGAACATGTTCTCTATACTCCAAATATTTCCACACTGTCTTCAAATTTACCTACTGTCTTTAGTATAACCTAAAGATTTGGTGGGTGGATGGGGACATGATCATATGTATGTAGCTTGGTCTGAATCCATGTTCCTTCCTCAGTTTACCCAGTGTTGGTATTGGAGATAGGTGCCACCAAACCTGGCTTAGATAATTTAGCGCTTTCCATACTACTCATAATGAATGATTATTTACTTTTGTCAAATGTAATAAGAAAATTGTAGTAATGTCAGATTACCAAAAATGTTTCAAAACTATACTTTTAGTTCTGGTTCAATTAATTTTCAGATTATCAGTCAATATAAATTGATAGAACATAACACACACACAAAAAGAAAACTGTCATTTACAAGTAAGAATTTTGTGGACATAACCAAGTTGACACATGTGGTCAAGTAGAAAATACATTGTGTGACAAAAAGATTAAAGATATGTGTGGATGTATAAATACAATCTTTAAAAAGCTAGAGAATCTAGCTTTCAAAGAGGACCCTAAGAAAGACATGCAAGGGTTTGCCTAGCAAGGGAAAAAAAGATAGGCTCTCTTGAGTAAATTGGGAGCATGGGGGTACAGAGGGCTGGTGGGAGGGGAGAGGGAAGGGAGGGAAGTGTGGTGATATCTTATTTATGATTTATTAAAGGTTGCCGGAAGATTCAGAAAGCAAAGCTAGCCTAAAGCTATAGAGATCAAGCAATGGTGATACACACCTTTATTCCCAGTTAGCCATAGAAACCAGGCACTGAAGAGACAAAGGCAGATGGATCCCTCTGAGTTCAGGGCCACCCAGGGTTACATGATTGAATCAGTCTAAAAGAGTAACAGCCCACACCTTTAATACTAGTACTAGAGGGGTATAAAAGATAGGAACATGGTCTTCAGCGACCAGTCTCAGGGGTTAGACTCTCACCACACTGAGGAGAGCATAGCAGTCTGAGTGAATCTGAGGAGTGAAGTCAGGAGCAGCTTGAAGATTGCTCCTTTGGTCTGAGCTGAGGTAGAGGCAAGAGCTAGTGGCTGGTTGCTTTGCTTTTGATCTTTAGCTTGAAGCTTGGACTCCAGCACCAGTCTCTGGGTCTTTTATCTATCCTGTCACAATTGATACCCAATGTTAATGTATGAATTCACAAAAAAAAGCCACTTTGAGGCCACTGGCTCATACCCAAGCCTGAACTGCCACAGGACTCCTGCCTGAGTCCCTGATGGACCAGCTAGCTTTTCTTTTGTTTTCCCCTCAAATCTTTGAGCAACTGTGGGATTTTGGTTGTAGTTTTTCTAAATAGTCTTCAGCTGCTACCCAAACTCAGGCCTTTTCCTAGAGCCCCCTCTCCTCTGGCTGACACTCCCAGCTCACACCACAGGCTAGTTCTCCAATTCAGATGTGCTATGCCTCACAGTTCACTGACACTGTCAGCAGATTTGATAAGTCAACTGGAAATCCTTAAAGGAAGGGATTAGTTAAAATAAGACTACACACTAAAAAATAGAAACACTATTAAAATTGAGAGAATTATGTCTCTATGATTACATAATGGATGATTTTCAAATGGAACATGAAGGAATAATCAATTTAACTGGGATTGACATAATATTACTTATAATTTTCATAATCTTTGTTGTTAATTTCAAAATTCTTTGTTTATCTCCATAAAGTTGGTTGATATAAGTACTAAGATACAGGTTTTTGGGAAAACTTATTAAAGCAGATTATAGAGATATTCACAGACTGAGGAAGTATATGGAAAAACAAGTTCATCATTGCACTTTAAGGTTAAACAGGAACATTCTAAGGTCTTATGAGAACCACCTTTAGTATATCCAGTAACCTTACAGGAAGTTCCAGATGAAAGAGATTTTATAAAAACTACTTGGAAGCCTGTGACAATGTTAGATTTAGGGAAATTCCAGGAATCTGTAGTCTCATATGGCATCCATTCACCATTTGTGAAGCAGATGATAAAAACATGGTCAGTTTGTAATAGAATTATCTTTATTTATTGGATAGATTTGATTAAAGCTGTCTCAGAGCCTGGACCACAATTACAATGAATTTTCTGGTTCAAAGAAGAAGCTAAAAATATTGTTCAATGGACTTAAGATATATGTATGTATGTATGTATGTATGTATGTATATCCCAAGATCAAATTATTGCAGAGGGAGACAAAAGAGAGTGACTGCAAAACCTTACCAGACAAGGTGGAACAGTCCTTCAGAAAATCCTGATTCATGGAAAAGTCTGCCAGAGATGCCAGCCCTGTACGCTGAAGATAGATGCCCCAACATTACAGAGGTATCTTGGATGACCGTCTAGGCAGCCAACTTTTTTTTTATCATTTCTCACATTTTTTGGAAGTTGCTTGCTCGTATTTTCTGCTTACTCAGTAATATTTCCTTCTTGGGTCTCTGAGGGAGTTGAAGACTAGTTAGTATAGTTAAAGTTTTCCTCATTTATCAGACTCAGAAAAGAAACTCACTATAGAGGCATAAAGTATAAAACTCTGAGAGACATAAAAAGATAATTTGATAATGCATATTAGAATAGAAGATAAATTAGGTACAAAGCTGCTTTGTTTTCCTGATCTTCAGCTTGAAGCTTGAACCCCAATACCAGTCGCTGAGTCTTTTATTTATTGTGTTATAGGGAAGGGTGCTGGGGAAAAATGAATAGCTCAGTAAAAATAAGAGTTATAAACCATGGTCTGGAGAGAGGGATCAGAGGTTAAGTGCACTGGCTGCTCTTCCAGAGGTCCTAAATTCAACTCCTAGCAACTGTATCATGGCTCACAACCATCTTTTTTATTATTTATTTATAGTTATTTTGTATACATATTCTTATGGGAATCGGACCCCCTGGAACAGGGGTTGCAGACAACTGTGAGTGGTCATGTGGGTGCTGGGAATTGAATCTGGGTCCTCTCAAAGACCAACCGTGCTCTGAGCCATCTCTCCAGCTCCCCCTCACAACCATCTTTAATGAGGTCTGGTGCCCTCTTCCAGCGTGCAGGCATACATGCAGCAAGAACACTGTAGCTATAACAAACAAACATCTTTAAAAAATAGTGGTGAGAGGGAATTTTGGAATCTGTCATTGAAGCAGGAGCACAAGCGTCAAAACAAGGGAGGTACTGTTCTGTATGGACAACTGCAGATAAAATTCTGGTGGAGGCGTCATGGTATTTGTGTTATAGGAAGGACCATTTCTTTAAGAGATTTTATAATTCAAGAGCCTACAAATGCTAGCACCACATGGATGTCTCCTGTGTTTTAAATCTGGAACTTTGGGGTAAATCCTGCTTGATTCAACCTACTCAGCCCTGACAGCTCCAACATTAGGAAGCAGGGTATTGGCAAAGGGCAATGTGGTTGGTGTCCCTTCAGCCCTCCTGAAATACAGTTCCCCATCAAAACAGGAACACAAAAAATCTAGCTGACTTTAAATTGTCTTTCTAATACTAATGGCACATAATCTTTTAAGAGTACATCGTCCTACAAAGAGTATGCAATGAATGAGTGTTATTTAGTGTGATGCTTCATTGTTCACAAAATATAAAAACATCACAAATAACTTCAATGACTATGATCTTCACCAATAGTCATTTGTTTCCCTTAGGTGCACAATTACGTCTTGACACTTGGTGGCAGTACAAGCCAGGTGATGATACAAGCCAACTAAGATCCAGTATTCAACTATAGTCAGTCTGTCCACTTTAAGGCTTTTAAACTAAAAAACATAAGACTAGAGTAAGGAAGGCAAGAGTAGAAAAGGAAGACAGAGAGAGGTGGAGAGATAGAGAATGAGAATAATGCCTTTGGAATTTTTTCAATGATATGAAATAGCAATTTCAATGCCATTAAATCTAGAAAAGCACTATAATACGGTCTTTACACACATGCCAATCAATGATCTACTCTGTCAAGTTTCCAAACTTTCCAATACTTTCCCTAAGATGAACTGTTACAGTTAGTCACCTACCAGTTTGGAGGTCTTCTGATTTCTTCTTTTTATTATTATTTTATATAATTTTTAAAATTTAAATTAGAAACAAGCTTGTTTTATTTTTTTTCCTTTTTTTATTTATTTTATATAACCAAGTCCATTTAAATGAAAACAAACATTTATAGACAATATTTGGGAATTTGGGCATTGTCCCTTCCAAACTACTTCCCGCTGGTAAGGGGCTCTGTCATGGGGGATTCGAAGAAGATTCAGAAATTCTGGCTGTAGTCTGTAAGGCTGCTTTGTCCAGCTGTTTTGAATGTAGGATCACCTGGTACTCTGTTTCAGGCGGTCTGGCTTGATCAAACCACATTAGTCTGGAAGGAATCCACATCTTTTCATTTTCTGTGGAAACAAAAATAGAAATCCTTTTCCCCAGTAACTTGTCCTTCAACTTAAATTTTGGAGTCAAAGCATTTTTTTTTAATTTAATTTATTATTTTACATGTCGATCCCAGTTCCCTCTCCCTCCCTCCCTCCTTCTCTCCCTTCCTCCCTCCTTCCTTCCCTCCCTTTTACCCTCTCTGCCCTCTCACATGCACTCTAACCACCCTCCCACCCTCCCATCCTCCCACCCCAATTCCATATGTAGGGCAATGCCATCCAGTTGGGGTCATGTAGGTCTGACAGGTCATGTGAAGTAGGGACTAGGGCTTCTCTCCTGTCTCTAGATTAAGGCAGTTATCCCTCCATGGGGGATGTGTTCGCAGTCTTTTTGTGCACCAGGGATACATCTTGGCTCCAGTGTCTGAGGTCCCTAAGACTGCTCAGTCCTTCTGGCTGAGACCCATATTCAGGGGGGCCTGAGTCAGTCCCATGCTGGCTTCCCAGCTATCAGTCTGGTGGCCTGTTAGCTCCTCCTTGTTCAGGTAAGCTGTCTGTATGTGTTTCTGCTGCCTGGTCTTGTCCTCTCCATGTGCATCTGAGTTCTACTTTGACTCAGTGTTTATGTATGGGTGTTTGCTCCTGTTTCCAACAGGCATTAGTTGAGGGCTCCATGGATAAGTTAGTTGTTGATCTCACTCTCCGGGAAGGGCATTTATGGTAGCCTTTCCATGGAAGCTCAAATTGTTAGTTGGCAGCAGTCTTGTAGTTCTCTAGACCTTTCTTTGTGTTCAATGTTATCTTCAAACCAATATTGGCTCCCTCTTTTATGTTCTCTCTCTCTCTCTCTCTCTCTCTCTCTCTCTCTCTCTCTCTCTCTCTCTGTGTGTGTGTGTGTGTGTGTGTGTGTGTGTGTGTGTGTGTCTTTCATGTCTTCTATTCCTAACCAGGCTCAATCTTCCTGGTCGCACATGTTTTCCTTTCCTCCCCCTTGTTTTCTCCTACTTCTCTCTCCATTTGCTGCCCTCCCACTTCCCCTGAGCTCTGGGGGGACTTGTCCCTTCCCAGTTCTGTGAGGGACTTTATATGAATCTCTTAGAATACACCTTGTATCCTAGTTCCTCTGGTGGTGTGAATTATAGGCTGGTGATCCTTTGATCTAGGTTTAAAATCCATATATGAGTACATACTGTGTTCCTCTTTTTGTGACTGGGTTACCTCATTCAGGATGGTTTCTTCAAGTGCCATCCTCTTGCCTGCGAATTTCAAGATACCATTATTCTTTTCTGCAGAGTAGTATTCCATTGTGTAGATGTGCCACATCTTCATTAACCACTCTTCAATTGAGGGGCATCTAGGTTGCTTCCAGGTTCTTGCTATTACAAATAGTGCTGCTATGAACATAGTTGAACAGATGTCTTTGTTGTATGGATGTGAATCCTTTGGGTATATGCCTAAGAGGGGGATTGCTGGGTCCTGTGGTAAACTAGTTGCCATTTTCCCCAGGAACCGCCATATTGATCTCCAAAATGGCTGTATGAGTTTGCACTCCCACCAGCAGTGGAGGAGTGTTCCCCTTTCTCCACATCCTCTCCAACATGAGTCATCACTGGTGTTTCTAATTTTAGCCATTCTGGCAGGGGTAAGATGGTATCTCAAAGTTGTTTTGATTTGCATTTCCCTGATAGCTAAGGATGTGGAGCACTTTCTTAAGTGACTTTCAGCCTTTTTGATTTCCTCTATTGAGAATTCTTTCTTCAGTTCTGTACCCCATTTTTAATAGGGTTATTTGGTGTTTTGTTGACTAGTTTCTTGAGTTCTTTGTATATTGTGGAGATCAGACCTTTGTTGGATATAGGGTTGGTGAAAAATCTTTTCCCAATCTGTGGGCTGCCGTTTGGTCTTGTCCACACTGTGTCCTTTGCCTTACAGAAGCTTCTAAGTTTGAAGAGGTCCCATTTATTAATTGTTTCTCTCAGTGTCTGTGCCCCTGGAGTTATGTTCAGGAAGCGGTCTCCTATACCAATTTGTTCAAGGGTACCTCCTACTTTCTCTTCTAAGAGGTTCAATGTGGCTGGATTGATGTTGAGGTCTTTGATCCATTTGGACTTGAGTTTTGTGCATGGCGACAGACATGGGTCTATCTGCAGTCTTCTACACACCCTCATCCATTTGTGCCAGCACCATTTGTTGAAGATGCTGTCCTCGCCCCATTGTATAATTTTAGCTGTTTTGTCGAAAATCAGGTGTTCATAGGTGTGTGGGTTAATATCAGGATTTTCAATTTGATTCCATTGGTCTACCTATCTATTTTTATGCCAATACCAGGCTGTTTTCAGAACTATAGCTCTGTAATAGAGCTTAAAGTCAGGGATGGTGATGCCTCCTGAAGTTCTTTTATTGAATAGGGTTGTTTTGTCTATCCTGGGTCTTTTGTTTTTCCATATAAAGTTGATTATTATCCTTTCAAGGTCAGTGAAGAATTGTGGTGGGATTTTAATGGGGATTGCATTGAATCTGTAGATTGCTTTTGGCAAGATTGCCATTTGTACTATGTTTAACCTACCTATCCAAGAGCATGGGAGATCTTTCAATTTTCTGGTATCTTCTTTAATTTCTTTCTTTAGAGCCACAAAGTTCTTTTTATATAGGTCTTTTACTTGTGAAACAAGCTTGTTTTATACATCAATCCCAGTTCCCTTACCCTCCCATCCTCCCCTGTTCCGCTCAGCAACCCCCATCCCACCCCCTTTCTGCTCTCCAGGGTAGATGAGGCCTCCCATGGGGCGTCTTCAAAGTCTGTCATATCATTTGGAGCAGGGCCCAGGCCCTCACTCATGTGTCTAGGCTGAGGGAATATCCCTCTATGTGGAATGGGCTCCCAACATTCATTCATATACTAGGAATAAATACTGATCCACTACCAGAGGCCCCATAGACTGCCCAGTCCTCCCAACTAACACCACATTTAGGGAATCTGGGTTGATCCTATGCTGGTTTTCCAGCTATCAGACTGGGGTCCATGAGCTCTGCCTTGTTTAAGTTAGCAGTTTCAGTGGGTTTCTTCAGCTTGGTCTTGACCCTTTTGCTCATCACTCCTCCCCTGTCTGCAATTGGATTACAAGAGTTCGGCCCAGTGTTTAGCTGTGGGTGTCTGCTTATGCTTCCATTAGCTAGCTACTAGATGAAGGTTCTAGGATGGCATATAAGATAGTCATCAACCTCATTATTGGAGAAGGGCATTTAAGGTGTTTATTGCTTAGAATCTTAGTTGGGGTTATCCTTGTAGATCTCTGGAAATTTCCCTAGTGCCAGATTTCTCTTAAAACCTGTAATGGCTCCCTCTATTATGGTATCTCTTTTATTGCTCTCCTCTATTCTTTCCTGGACTGCTGTGAGCTGTTATGTGGGTGCTGAGTATTGAACTCGGGTCATCTGCAAAAGCAGCAAATGTTCCTGATTACTGTGCCATCTCTTCAGCTCTTTTTGTGAGAACTCAAGATTCGTTTTATATGTGCTTCCAGTTAGTATTAAAAATCTAGATTCTGTTTAGGTATAATATAGTCACAGGTGGTGTCAATGTACTTTATTACAAGATATAAGGATCTCCAAGAACAGACAACAGTAAAATTATGCCCATCTTTCCTGTGAAGGAGATGCGTGGCTATTTTAAGCAATCCTTCCCTCAGTCAAAAAGTATCTGAGAGTCAGGAAATTGTAGGGAAGATCTCCTCCCACCTCTTCTGTGACAAGGATTTCTCCTAAGCTGCATTCCCCACACTGGGCTTTATTGCAAGGAGGCTGCATCCTGTCCTACTGCTCCTGCAACTACTTCATAAGTAGTTTCATCTCAGTGGTGCAGGAACTTCTGACTGCTACTGATCAGATTAACCAGGCTTTAGAAACACCTATTCCTTGGACACCATCCTAAGGTTGATATTGCAAATGAGTATGGCTGAAAAGATTCATGTGTGAGTATGAGTGTGAGTGTGTGTGTGTGTGTGTGTGTGTGTGCATTCATAGAGATGCCATAGGAAATAATTAATGTTTTTCTTTCAGAGCTCTCTGCTTTCCTCTTTTAAAAATGTTTTATTTATTTTATTTATTTTTGGTTTTGATGCTTTTCACATTGGCCTAGAACACAGCAATCATCCTAGGCTGCCTGGCCAATGAGCCCCAAGTATCTACCTGCCTCCTATAGCCCGGCACTGAGATTACCAATACACCCCACTGTGCTCACCTTTTAAAATGAGAGTTTGAGATCATACTCAAGTTCTCATGCTTACAGTGCATTGGATGGCATATTTCCTCAACCTGAAAAGGGTCTCAGTGTGTATAAGAAAGGTTCCTGTTGTGCTAGTAATCAGTAACCCTCCTTTCAGCTCCTCTTTGAACATTTAATTGTCAATCACATTGTGACATATGCAAAGGCATAAGTCTCTCCCTTGGAGTGACCTTATGCTGGTAATAGAAGAAAAAAAAAATATCTGCCATTCATCCTTCCCCTTTAAGCAGCTCCACTCAGTGGTTGAGCAACAGTGAAGAAGCGAAGGAAACGAGGAGAAAAACGGAAGCACTATCACTGTGGGAGGGAATATTGTGTGTTTTAAAATTTGTGTGTGCATGTATGTATGTATATGCTGGTGAACGTACACATGTCTGTGCATGCATGTATGGAGTCCAGATTGGGACATTGGGTGTTTTTCATCTCAGTTGTTGAAAGGGCTTCTCACTTAACCTGGACTCAATGATTGGATAAGCTTAGTGGCCAGTGATCTCCAGAGATCTACTTGTTGTCATCCCTTTCCCACCCTGTCCTGGGTTAAAGCTGATACATGAGTGCTGAAAATCTTAACTCGGTACCTCATGCTTGCATGGTAGATGCCAACTGAACCCCTTGATTTTTAAATTCTGTTTTAGAATTTAATATGCAGGGGTTCAACTAACACGGGCAGCCAAAAGCAAGAAAAGAGTGGGTTATAAGAAGTAAAACATGCCTCCCATGGACCCCCATGGCATTCTCAAGTGGATAGTCTCTTTTTGTTTGATTAGGTAGCTGAGAGGGGCTGGAGGAAAGAGAAATGATTCAACTTCAATTAAGACATATTTAAAATCTAAATAATTAAAAAAATTATAAAAAAAAAAGAAAGAAAAAGTGATGTGTGACCTGGCTGCCCTCTGTGACTGTGGTAGAAGGGAGGCAAGATGAAGAAGGAGCTGGGAAGTTTTGAGTTCAGATTGTGAGCAGAGTTTATTAGTTCTGTGGCCCACACAGGACTCATGCTTGCCAGCGTATTGTTCTCCAGTATCTTAGAAGATTTATTTGTTCATAGAAATATTAAAATTATGAAAGAACTCTCTGTGGCAGTTATGATCAGAAAGGAAGCAAAGGACAAGCGTTCCTGTCTTAGGGATTTTTTTTTTTTTTTTGCTGTGAAAGACTCCATGGCCACTCAGTTCTCATAAAGGCATTTAATTGAGGGAAGCTGATTTACAGTTTCCGAGCTTCAGTCCATTATGATCATGAAAGGGAGCATGGCAGTGAATGGGCACACGTGGTGCTGGAGCAGGGAGGGCTACATCTTGTAGGCAACAGGAAGTCAACTGATTGTCACACTGAGCGACACTTGAGAAAAAGACCTCAAAGCCTGCCCCCACAGTGACTCACTTACTCCAACAAGGCGACACCTCCTAACATTGCCATTCCCTTTGGGGGGCATTTTCTTTCAAACCACCACAGTTCTTTACAGACTTTTGCACATGTATAATTAGAATATTTTGCCAGTCAGAAGAAGTGGCCACATTCAGTTATGACTGAACTGACATAAATGAACACTCATTCTATCCCTCTAGATAACTGATGCATTTTACCACCTGGCCTCAGTGAACAGAAATGCACTTATGCTTACGGATTTTTATTGGTTGTTAGTATATTGTTCGTGTCTCTAAAAAGCTAAAGGTAGCTGTTTGGTAATAAATATATGTAAGGATTTACTTTGATTGCCTAGCTCATTCCAGATTGGTGAAGTGTGATCAAGATTGGCAGGAGGCTTAGGAGGATGAAGTGATAACCCTCAAATTTTCTTAAAATCGTTTCAAGTTGACTTGTCAAAACTCATTTTAAAAGTTCCCTTTTAAAATATTCCCTTTGTAAGCATGTTTAGCCTTTCCTAGCTTTGGTACTAGTGTCCTGGCCTGAGCTAAAAACACCACAATAAATAAAGAGCACTTGTGAGGGTTCCATATTCCCTAAACAATAGAAACTTCTGAGGCAGAGGTGGTCAAATGGCAAGAGCACAGCAGGTCAGGGCTACAGCTGTGCTGTCCATCTCAATGGAAGCTCTGCATCCTCAGTTCTTCATCAAAATTCTGCCACGAACTGGGCTTGGTAACGGTCATGGTTCAATATGGAACCTTGGCAGCGAAAACCTTGAATCTTTCTTCTTGACTTCATCTAATCCATTCTACACATCCAGTCTAGGCTAGTCTGCTGGAGGTTGTGGGGGGTACTCTTTGAGGAATAGGACCTGAACTATAAAATTGTAGATATTTCATTTTGAGAAATATTGGGGATGGAGCCAGAAGAAAGGTTCAACTGACTGCATCTATAAGCAATACAGGATGGAAATAAACAACAAAGTATGAATAGGAAGCAGGACCAATGGACCAGTATCAGTATGAGTGACACTGAAAGACATTGGCGCGGGAGGAGGTGGGGGGGTACAGAATGTCTGCTTGTACTGTTTCCTAGGTCAACGCTCAAGGTGGTGGACAGAATCCAGGGAATGCTGAAGCAGAACGTACCAGTGGGGTCTACAAAAGAAGGACTTTGGAGATGATTAAAAAGCTGTGAAGTCGAGGCGTTTGAAGAACTCCTAAGCCCAAATAAGGATGCTAGTTAATGACGGCCTCAGAAATAATATGACTCAAATCTGCAAGAAAACTTTTCAGACCCTTAGGGAATGGAAACTGAAGAGGGGAGACTATAAAGTCGCAAGCCATGCCCTCCCTTCTCCCTGTAGTCATTTACTGGCAATTGTATCTCTGCAGATCTTCCCATCAAAAGAGCAATTGTTTGCTTCATCTCCTGAATCTGTATTAGACTATAATTTGTTTCAACAGATGTATAGAACTGAGCAGAAATAATGGTGGATCCACTGGTGCTAAGGCAAGAAAAGTCTAGAATAATTCTTCTTGTCCAGGCTAGACTTCTGGGGGAAATGAGACCACAGATATCAGAAATATTATGTCTCATCCCACACCTTCCCATGCCAAATGAGACCAGAGAAACAGGCCAGCAGAGACAATTAATTCTGAACTGCTCACCTGCAGACTTTGAACTGACTATGCAATTGTTGCTGTGAGACATTAAATTTTAAGTAGAAACTTAAAAGTTGATGTAGAAAAACCTAACAAATCCAAAGATCACAAAGAAGAATAGAAAACAGTAATTAAATGGCTGGGGTCTCAAAAAGCTGCTTGTCTTTAACAATGGCATAGATTACACTGGCTCTATGAAGTAGTTACAGTAAATAGATATTTGATGTCATTTCCCCTCTTTTTAGTCTCTTTGTACTGCTATAAAATGTTGTTATAGACTGCTTAATTCACAATGCAAAGAGATTAATTTGCCTCATCATCCTGGAGCCTGGAAAGTCCACATAACAAATTCACTTCCACAGCAGTGACCATCCCCTAGTTTAACTATGTTAATACCCATAGGAGAATTTAACCCTCAGGGATTAGTTCCATGGGATGCCCCCCACCCCACCCCAGCACTGCTGCATTGAAAACTGTTTCCCCAACACAAGGTGTCTGGGGTATTCCTATCATTACACTTCCTCTCTTATCTGGACTCCAGGTGACCATATTATGACAAACAATAACAAACAAGTTATACAGACTCGAGGGACTTTAAATACATCTTAAGCAATAGAGCATTCTTTAAAGCTTTAAATATTCTTATCATTTTACATAAGATTACAGTGAGATTTGAGAGAAAGGAAATAGATTTTATGTAGCAAAGATGCAAGGAGTAGTGCTTCTTACAGTTCTGGCCAATGGGAGGTCCATGATCCATGTGCAGGCAGCCTGGTGATGAACAGCTCTGTCTATTTCCGTAATAGGCTAAGCTGCTGCATGTCTATGGCAATGAAGAAGACACCACCCACACCTAAGGGCCTTTTCAGAAGAGCATTAAGCCTGTTTATGAAGCTTCCTCCACAGTGTACCTTTATCTCTACCTTACCTCCCAACATTATATCTTGGCAATTGTAATTTAGTATGAGTTTTGGAAGATGACAAATTTTCCAAGCATTTCATTATGAAGATCAGCATACAGAAATAAATATTAGCAGCATTGCCTCTGGCATTTAGAGATCAGGCAATAAGGGAACCATTCTCAACTCATCTTTTTTATTGAAAATAACTTTTTCATACAATACAGTCTCATCACATTTTCCCTCTCTAATTTCCTCCCAGATCCTCCCTACCCTTCCAACTCCATGCCTTTTTTTCCCTCTTGCTTTAGAAAACAAACAGGCAAATAAAAGCAAACTAGAATAAAGCAAAAACAAATAAATAGAAAAACCAACAACAACAACAAAGAAAAAGCACACACAAACAAAATATACACAGTCACATATGCAAAAACAAAATTAGGAAATCATAATATATGAATAAAAGAGCAGCAAGGTCAAAACAAAAACAAAAGCAAGAACAAACACAAAACTAAAAAACAAACAAACAAACAAACAAACAAAGCATTATGAGACAAAATTCTCCAAAAATCCCAATAAGCTCATTTTGCTTTGGCCATCCAATACTGGGCAGGAGGCTCAGACTTAATTATGATTTGTATATCCAGTGAGATTCCATTGTGAAAACCAGTATTTCCTTTAAGAGCAGTTCAGTTGGAGAAAACTTCTGGGTTAGCGATGGGGGTTTGTGTTCACCTCCCTCTCAGTGTTAGGACCCTGTTATACAATGTTTTACTCTTTTATTTTTGATGGGCCCGCCACCCAGCTCCCAAATAAATCACACATGGAGGCTTATTCTTAGTTATAATTGCTCAACCTTAGTTTGTCTTTTTCTTGCCAGTTTTTCTTACCTTAAATTATCCTGACTACCCTTTGCCTGTGGGTCTTTTCCTTTTCTTACTTCTAATTACCTTACTCTTACTCCACGGCTGGCTGGATGGCTGGGTGGCTGATTGGCTGGCCCCTGATGTCCTCCTCTCTCTGTCTTCTCTTGCTCCTTCTATTTATACTTTTTGCCTGCCAGCCCTGCTTAGCTGTTGGTCATTAAGCTCTTTATCAGGACCATCAAGTGCTTTATTATTTTTATTATTTTATAATAGAATATTTCCTACTAATATGCCAAATACAAATGGACTGGACATTGTGAACATAATTCTTTTTTTAAAAAATTAGAAACAATCTTATTTTATATATCAATCCCAGTTCCCTCTCCCTCCCATGCTCCCCACTGACCCCCATCCCATCCCTCTTCTGTTCCATAGAAAGGGTGAGGCCTTCCATGGGGGATCATCAAAGTCTGTTACATCATTTGGGGCAGGGCTTAGTCCCTCCTCCATGTGTCTAGGCTCAGAGATTAACAAATGGGCTCCCAATGTTCATTTGTACATGAGGGATAAATACTGTTCCACTACCAGAGGCCCCATAGACTGCTCAGGCCTCCTAACTGACACCATGGGCAAGTGGCCTGGTTCTGTCCTTTGCTGGTTTCCAAGATGTCAGTCTGGGGTCCATGAGCTCCCCCTTGTTCAGGTCAGCTCTTTCTGTGGGTTTCCCCAGCCTTGTCTTGATCCCTTTGCTCATCACTCCTCCCTTGTACAACTGCATTCTAGTGCTCAGTGCTAGCTGTGGGTCTCTACTTCTGCTTCTATCAGCTATTGGATGAAGACTCTAGAATGGCATATAAGGTAGTTATCAATCTCATTATAGAGGAAGGACATTTAGGATAGACTTTTCACAATTGCTTAGAATCTTAGTTGGGGTCATCTGTGTATATCTCTGGACATTACCCTACTGCCACATTTCTCTTTAAACTTATAATGGCTCCGTTTATTAAGGTATATCTTTTCTTGCTCTCCTCTATTCTCCCATGACTAAATCTTCCTGCTCCCTTAAGTCCTCTTCTTCCCTCCTTTTCTCCCGTTCTCCTTCTCCTAACTTCCTCTCTCCTGCCCCCCATGCTCCCAATTTGCTTAGGAGATCTTGCCCCTTTCCCCTTCTCTGGGGGGTTCTCTTTTTTCCTAGATTTTTTTTGAGATGTGGGTTGTAGGCTGGTAATCCTTTGCTCTATGTCTAATATCCACATATGAGTGAGTACACACTATGTTTACTTTTTTTGTGACTGGATTACCTCATTCAGGATGGTTTCTTCTAGTTCCATCCATTTGCCTGTGGATTACAAGATTCCATTGTTTTTTTTTTCCTGCTGAGTAATAAATACTCCATTGTGTAAATGTACCACATTTTCTTTATCCATTCTTCAGTTGAAGGCATCTAGGCTGCTTCCGGTTCTGGATATTACAAATAGTGTTACTATGAACATAGTTGGACAGATGTCCTTGTTGTATGAATGTGCATCTTTTGGGTAAATGCCTAAGAGTGGAATTGCTGGATCTTGTGGTAGACTGATTCCCATTTTCCTGAGGAACTGCCATCCTGATTTCCAAAGTGGCTGTACAAGTTTGCACTCCCACCAGCAATTGAGGAGAGTTCCCCTTTCTCCACATCCTCTCCAACATAAACTGTCATTGGTGTTTTTCATTTTAGCCATTCTGGCAGATGTAAGATGGTATCTCAGAGTTGTTTTGCTTTGCATTTCCCTGATGGCTAAGGATGTTGAACACTTTAAGTCTGTTTCAGCCATTTTAGATTCCTCTATTGAGAATTCTCTATTTAGTTCTGTACCCCACTTTTTAATTGGATTATTTGGTGTTTTGGTGACTAGCTTCTTGAGTTCTTTGTATATTTTGGAAATCAGCCCTCTGTCAGATATGGGGCTGGTGAGGATCTTTTCCAAGTCTGTGGGCTGCCATTTTGTCTTGTTGACTGTTTCCTTTACCTTACAGAAGCTTCTCAGTTTCAGGAGGTACCATTTATTAATTGTTGATCTCAGTGTCTGTGCTACTGGTGTTATGTTCAGGAAGTGGTCTCCTGTACCAATTCGTTCAAGGGTACTTCCCACTTTCTCTTCTAAGAGAATCAGTGGGGCATGATGATAGATATAGATCTATCTTCAGTCTTCTACATAGAAGCATCCATTTATATCAGCACCATTTGTTGAAGATGCCTTCTTTTTTCCATTGTGAAAATTTAGCTTCTTTGTCAAAAATTAGGTATTCACAGGTGTGTGGGTTAATATTAGCGTTTTCAATTTCATTCCATTGGTATATCTGTCTATTTTTGTGCCAATACCAAGCTATTTTCAAGACTATAGATCTATAGAAGAACTTGAAGTCAGGGATGGTGATGCCTCTGGAAGTTCTTTTATTGTACAGGGTTGTTTTGGCTACCCTGGCTCTTTTGTTTTCCTTATAAAGCTGAGTATTATTCTTTGAAAGTCTGTGAAGAATTGTGTTGGGATTTTGATGGGGATTGCATTGAATCTGTAGATTGCTTTTGGCAAGATTTCCATTTTTACTGTTGATCCTATGTATCCAAGAGCATGGGAGATCTTTCCATTTTCTAGTATTTTCTTTAATTTCTTTCTTTAGAGGCACAAAGTTCTTGCTATATAGGTCTTTCACTTGTTTGGTAAGTGTTACCCCAAGATACTTTATCTTTTTTTTGTGGCTATTATAAAGGGTGATGTTTCTCTTATTTATTTCTCAGCCTATTTATCATCTGTATATAGTAGGGTTACTGATTTTTTTTTTTGAGTTAATCTTATATCCTGTCACTTTGCAGAAGATGTTTATCAGCTGTAGGAGTTCCCTGGTAGAGTTTTTTTAGGTCACTTATGTAAACTGTTATATCATCTGCAAATAGTGAAAGTTTGACTTCTTCCTTTCCAATTTGTATTCCCTATCTCTTTTTGTATTCTCATTGCTCTTATTGAACTTCAAGTACAATATTGAAGAGTTATGGAGAGAGTGGGCAGCCTTGTCTTGTTCCTGATTTAGTGGAATTGAGTTGAGTTTCTCTCCATTTAGTTTGATTTTTTTTCTGTTGGTTTGCTGTATATTGCTTTTATTATGTTTAGGTATATTCTTGTTATCCCTGATCTTTCCAAGACCTTTATCATGAAGGGGTTTTGGATTTTGTCAAAGGTTTTTCAGCATCTAATGAGATGATACTGTTTATATGGTGGATTAAATTGATAGATTTTTGTATGTTGAACCATCCCTGCATCCCCTGGATGAAGCCTAATTGGTCATGGTGGATGAGTTCTCTGATGTGTGCTTGGATTCAATTTGCCAGTATTTTATTGAGTATTTTAGTATCAATGTTCATGAGGGATATTGGTCTGTAGTTCTCTTTCTTAGTTGTGTCTTTGTATAACTTGGGTACCAAGGTAATTATAGCCCTGTAAAAAAGTTTGGTAATGAACCTTCTGCTTCTATTGTGTGGAACACTTTGAGGAGTATTGGTATTAGCTGTTCTTTGAATTTCTGGTAGAATTCTGCACTGAACCCATCTGGTCCTGGGCTTTATTTTTGGTTGGGAGACTTTTGATGACTGCTTCTATTTCATTGGGGGTTAAGATCTATTTAAATTGAATATCTATTCTCTATTTAATTTTGGTAAGTGATATCTATCCAGAACATTGTCCATTTCCATTAAATTTTGAATTTTGTTGAGTACAGGTTTTCAAAGTATGCCTGAAGATCCTCTGGATTTCCTCAGTGTCCATTGTCATGTACCCCTTTTCATTTCTGATTTTGATGATTTGCATGTTTTCTCTTTGCCTTTTGGTTAGTTTGGATAAAGGTTTGTCTATCTTGTTGATTTTTTTTCAAAGACCAACCCTTTGCTTAAATGATTCTTTATATTGTTTTCTTAGTTTCTATTTATTGATTTCAGCCTTCAAATTAATTATTTCCTGGCATCTATTCCTCTGGGGTGAGTTTGATTCTTTTTGTTCCAGAGCTTTTAGTTGTGCTATTAATTCTCTAGTGTGACTGTTCTCCAGTTTCTTCATGTGGGCACATAGTGCTATGAATTTTCCTCTTAGCACTGCTTTCCAAGTGTCCCATAAGTTTGGGTATGTTGTGACTTCATTTTCATTGAATTCTAGGAAGTCTTTAATTTTTTTTTTTTAAATTTCTTCCTTGGTGCAATTGCGGATTGTTCAATTTCCATGAATTTGTAGGGGTTTCTGCAATTTGTGTTGTTGTTGAAGTCTATCTTTAAACCATGGCGATCCAATAAGTTATAGGGGGTTATTCCATTTTTTTTTTTGTATCTGTTGAGGTTTGCTATTTTACAGAATATGTTGTTGATTTTAGAGGAGGTTCCATGTGGCACTGAGAAGTAGGTATATTCTTTTGTGTTTGAATGGAATGTTCTATAGATGTCTGTTAAAAAAGAATTGGGTCATAACTTCTGTTAGTACCTTTGTTTCTTTGTTAAGTTTCTGTCTAGTGGTTCTGTCTAGTGGGGAGAGTGGGGTGTTGAAGTCTCCCACTGTAAGTGTGTGAGATTTTATGTGGGATTTGAGCTTTACCAATGTGTATGCCTTTATATTTGGGGCATAGATGTCCAGTATTGAGAGTTCATCTTGATGGATTTCTCCTGTGATGAATATGAAATGACCTTCTTCATTTCTTTTGATTGATTTTAGTTTAAAGTCTAATTTGTTAGATATTGGTGTAAGACCCTAGTTCCAGGGTCCTGATGGGCTGATGGGAGAGCCCCACGACACAAACATCAAAACCAGGAGATGCAACAGGCAAGAGGTGTTTATTGAACGAGTGCACTCAAATGTCAGCAATCTTGGAGAAAGCTGCACACCACTCAAAGGGTTCAGGCTCCTTTTTATAGAGACAAATTGCAAATCAGCATACGAGCATGGGGCACATGGAGATTGATTACAAAGTAATCAATGATCTCATGTTTGAGAGATCACCCAGGTGTGACTTGTCCTTTTTTTTTTTTATTTTATTATTTTACTTTATATAACAAAGTCCAATTAAATGAAAACAAACATTTATACACAATATTTGGCAATTTGGACGTCGTTCTTTCCAAACTACTTCCTGCTGGTAAGGGGCACTGTCATGGGGGATTCGAAGAAGATTCAGAAATCCTGGCTGTAGTCTGTAGGGCTGCTTTGTCCAGCTGTTTTGAATGTAGGATCACCTTATACTCTGTTTCAGGTGGTCTGGCTTGATCAAACCACATTAGTCTGGAAGGAATCCACATCTTTTCATTTTCTGTGGAAACAAAAATAGAAATCCTTTTCCCCAGTAACTTGTCCTTCAACTTAAATTTTGGAGTCAAAGCATTTTTTTTTTAATTTAATTTATTATTTTACATGTCGATTCCAGTTCCCTCTCCTTCCCTTCCTCCCTCCCTCCTTCCCTCTCTTTTACCCTCTGTGCCCTCTCACATGCATTCTAACCACACTCCCCTCCCATCCCCCCACCCCAATTCCATATGTAGGGGAATGCCATCCAGTTGGGTCGTGTAGATGTGACAGGTCATGTGAAGTAGGGACTAGGGCTTCTCTCCTGTCTCTAGATTAAGGCTGTTATCCCTCCATGAGGGATGTGTTCGTAAAGTCCTTTTGTGCAACAGGGATACATCCTGGCTCCACTGTCTTAGGTCTCTTAGACTGCTCAGTCCTTCTGGCTGAGACCCAGATTCAGGGGGGCCTGAGTCAGTCCCATGCTGGCTTCCCAGCTATCAGTCTAGTGGCCCTTAGCTCCTCCTTGTTCAGGTAAGCTGTCTGTATGTGTTTCTGCCGTATGATCTTGTCCTCTCCATCTGCATCTGGGTTCTAGTTCGACTCAGTGTTTATGTATGGGTGTTTAATCCTGTTTTCAACAGGCATTAGTTGAGGGCTCCATGGAGAAGTTAGTTGTTGATCTCACTCTCCGGGAAGGACATTTATGATAGCCTTTCCACGGAAGCTCAAATTGTTAGTTGGGAGCAGTCTTGTAGTTCTCTAGACCTTTCTTTGTGTTCAATGTTATCTTCAAACCAATATTGGCTCCCTCTTTTATGTTCTCTCTCTGTTTCTCTCTCTGTCTCTCTCTCTCTCTCTCTCTCTCCTATCTTCTATTACTAACCAGGCTCAATCTTCCTGGTCGCACATGTTTTCCTTTCCTCCCCCTCATTTTCTCCTACTTCACTCTCCATTCGCTGCCCCCCCCCACTTCCCTTGAGCTCTGGGGGACTTGTCCCTTCCCAGTTCTGTGAGGGACTTTATATGAATCTCTTAGAATACACCTTGTATCCTAGTTCCTCTGGTGATGTGAATTATAGGCAAGCATGAGCGTCTCTGTTCAGTTCCCAGGAGCCTATGCGGCGTTGGGCTCAGGGAGAGAGCACCTGTCACCCCAGCGTTTACCAGGCAAGATGGGAGGCTACATTGACCACTTTTCTGTAGCTGTGGTTAAATGTCATGGATCAAAGACCTCAACATCAATCCAGCCACATTGAACCTCTTAGAAGAGAAAGTAGGAGGTACCCTTGAACAAATTGGTATAGGAGACCGCTTCCTGAACATAACTCCAGGGGCACAGACACTGAGAGAAACAATTAATAAATGGGACCTCTTCAAACTTAGAAGCTTCTGTAAGGCAAAGGACACAGTGGACAAGACCAAATGGCAGCCCACAGACTGGGAAAATATTTTCACCAATTCTATATCCAACAAAGGTCTGATCTCCACAATATACAAAGAACTCAAGAAACTAGTCAACAAAACACCAAATAACCCTATTAAAAATGGGGTACAGAACTGAAGAAAGAATTCTCAATAGAGGAAATCAAAAAGGCTGAAAGACACTTAAGAAAATGCTCTACATCCTTAGCTATCAGGGAAATGCAAATCAAAACAACTTTGAGATACCATCTTACCCCTGCCAGAATGGCTAAAATTAGAAACACCAGTGATGACTCATGTTGGAGAGGATGTGGAGAAAGGGGAACACTCCTTCACTGCTGGTGGGAGTGCAAACTCATACAGCCATTTTGGAGATCAATATGGCGGTTCCTGGGGAAAATGGCAACTAGTTTACCACAGGACCCAGCAATTCCCCTCTTAGGCATATACCCAAAGGATTCACATCCATGCAACAAAGACATCTGTTCAACTATGTTCATAGCAGCACTATTTGTAATAGCAAGAACCTGGAAGCAACCTAGATGCCCCTCAATTGAAGAATGGTTAATGAAGATGTGGCACATCTACACAATGGAATACTACTCTGCAGAAAAGAATAATGGTATCGCAGGCAAGTGGATGGCACTTGAAGAAACCATCCTGAATGAGGTAACCCAGTCACAAAAAGAGGAACACAGTATGTACTCACTCATATATGGATTTTAGACCTAGATCAAAGGATCACCAGCCTATAATTCACATCACCAGAGTGACTTGTCCTTCTTTAAAGGAAAAACCACAGAAGGACTTGGAAAGACCCCAGATTGTCTGTCAGCCAGGTGTGACCCAGACAGGGCTGTTCATCTGGGACCATTTGTTCCAGCGTTGGGGGCCTATTTCCTTGTGGGCCAAGACCTGTGTGAAACTTCTTTCACTCTCTGGCTTTCTCTTGGCTGTACATTTAGAGCCTTCAGTTATTCTAAAAAGGTTTGATGATTCAGTAACTAGCCCTATTTAGCAAGATCAGCCTAGCATATAACCACTAGCCCCACCACCATAGTGACCTTTCTTGTTCTCATAATTCCTGATCTTTCCACCTATATCCATGTCCATTCTTTGTGATTTTCTCCCAATCAAGTACTAACCAGACCCGATCCTGTTTAGCTTCCGAGATCAGACAAGATTGGGCACATTCAGGGTGGTATGGCCATAGACTCTGTGATTTTCTATCTTCTGCTTACAAGAAATATTCTACTTACCTTTCCTACATCCTTGCTCTGTAAACTAAAATCTTTCATTAGGTTTGCTATACTAGCTTGTTTCTTGGGTCCAATTGATTGGAAAATCTTTTCCCAACCCTTAACTGTGAGGTAATGTCTGTTTGAAGTTGAAGTGTGTTTCTTGTATGCAGCAGAAGGATGGATTCTGTCTTTGTATCCATTCTGTTAGCCTGTGCCTTTTTATAGGCGAGTTAAGACCATAATAGTAAAGGATATTAATGACTATTGATTGTTAATTCTTGTTTATTTTGGATTTGTTGTTGGTGGTGTTATTGTGTGTGGATTTCCCCTCCTTTTTTCTTTTGGCTGTTGGTAAAGTAGAATTGTTGCCTTTGTTTTTGTGGTTGGAATTTTCCTTCCAGAACTTTCTGTAGGCTGGATTAGTTGATATGTATGGTTTAAATCTGGTTTTAAATCTTGATTTCTCCATCTATAGTGATTGAAAGCTTTGCTGGGTATAGTAGTCTGTGCTGTATCCATGGTCTCTTAATGTTGGTAGAATATCTATCCAGGTCTTTCTGGCCTTGAGAAATTCAATGGAGAAGTCAGGTGTAATTCTGATAGGTTTGCCTTTATATGTTACTTGGCCTTTTTTCTTTGCTGCTCTTAATATTCTTTCTTTATTCTGTATGTTTGGTGCTTTGATTATTATGTGGCGGGGGACTTTTTTGTGGTCCATTCTATTTGGTTTTCTGTAAGCTTCTTGTACTTTCATTGGCATGTTTTTGTTTGTTTCTTTTTGTTATTTTTGTTTGTTTTTTGATTTTTGGTTTTTTTTTAGGCTGGGAAAGTTTTCTTCTATGATTTTGTTGAATATATTTTCTGTACCTTTGAGTTGGGTTTCTTTACCTTCTATACCTATTATTCTTATGTTTGGCCTTTTCACAGTGTCCCATATTTCTTGGATCTTTTGTGTTAGGGATTTGTTGGATTTAAGATTTTCTTTGGTCGATGAGTCTATTTCTCCTAGTGTATCTTTTCAATGCCTGGGATTCTCTCTCCCATCTCTTGTATTATGATTGTTATTCTTGCATCAGTAGGTCCTGATCATTTCCCCAGCTTTTCTATTTACTTCATTTCCTCAGATTTTCTAACTTCCTCTTTTAGGGTCTCTACCATCTTCACGAAGTTGTTTTTAAGGTCTTTCTCTTCTGCTTAATCTGTTTTGAGATGTTCAGGTCTTACTGGTGTGGAGTCCCTAGACTCTGATGGAGTCATATTGGTTTTTCTGTTGTTGAATGTGTTCTGATATTGTTGTCCTCCCATTCCATCTTCCAGTGGTTTCAGGTGAAGTCTCTTCTCTTCTGGTGGATACGGGTCTAAGGTTCTCTTCCAGTGCGTGTAAGCTGGCCCAATACTACAATTGGTCTCATGATGGGTGCAGGCAGGTGTAAGAGACTCCCTCTCCCGGTGGGTTGAGGTGGGACTAGCTCTGTGATGTCAGCAGACTCTGGATGGCTTGATCCACTGGGATGGGTTACCCTGTGCACAGTCCCTAGACCTCAGGAAGCTCCAAGCAAGGCACTAGACGGCAGGCAGGAAACAGGCCCACACTTACCTCCTTATTTTTTTCTTAACAGAATAAAGAAAAGTTAACATTGCATTGAGCACATGCTTTTTCAAAGGTTTGTGAATGCAAGGCCTGGTGCATTTCTGGCTATTCACAGTTGCCAGTTCTAGTGAGAGCACCTGGCAGCACTGGGTAGAAGGAGAAAGCATGGCAGTCAGCTTAGCTAGCTTATGAGAACTACTTGCTTTGTTGGATTAATCATGCAGGCACTCTTGGGAGATAGAAGGACTGTTAAAAAGGAGTGTTAAAGAGTTTTAGTTAATGCTTTTCACAGTACATGGGACCAAAAGTGCATTGGTCAATATTTTGGTACACACTTTCCATAGCAGACAGCCTTGTCTAGTAACAAGCACAGCCTGCTAATTGGATATTTTCATCATATGTGTACAGGGATGCCATTAACCTGCTTTTGCTGGTTAGAAGTCTGTTCTCCTGAGGCTTTACTTCAACTTATCACAGAATGATCACAGCTGCTGCCAACTCTGAGATCTCAGAATAAAATGTAGCACTCCTCAGGTATCACCACTTTTCTCTTCATCAGTGGGGCTGGAGACATAGCTCAGCAGTAGAGTACCTGACAAGCATAAAGTCTGAACTCTAGGACTGACTACGAAAGTTTGGTGTGGTGGTTTTCATCTTTGGGAGATGGAACCGGGAGGATCAGAAGTTCAAGTTCATCCTCAGCTGAGTAATGAATCTACAGCCAGACTCAGCTACACGAGACCCCACCCCAATACAAACAAACAAAGAAACAAAAGCAAGGCTGAAATAAACTGTCATTAGATAGATCTAAGACTGTGAGTGCACTGTTTGTGGTTGTAGAATATTAACCACGAAATGACTAGAAAGCCTGGTTCATTCCAGTGCTACTGCAGATGGGAGCTATGCACCTGGCAGTGAGTAGTGGCTGCTCTCCTGGGAGCCTGACTTCACTCGGCAACTGCCACTGCTCACAGTGCAGTTTTTCAGTCAGTACATGAACTCTCAGAAAGCTCAGCTATGCATTGCACAGCAAGTCAGGAGGAATGGGCTCTAGACACTGACCTCTCCACCCCATGAGCTCGATTGCCCTCCTCTTTCCCACCTGTCAATATGCTGAAACCCATGCTTGTGTATTTTGGGAAATATTTTCAGACTCAGTATTAGCGAGAAACAAAGAGCGTTGGTAAGAAGAGGACAGAAACATCTTCATGGGCTTTGTATTCTGGCCTGGAGATTGTGTCCCTTATTTCACAACAGCTCTTGGACATGCAGGTGGTGACATCATGGACACCTTTCATCCTGAGCTCTGGTTTGCATTTGCTTCCATTTGAGGGTTAAATATCCAGTTTTCAGACTTTCCATTTTTATCAGTGAAGAACAAGTTTTATAATGTGTGTTTTGTTCCAACTCTTCCCTGAAGTCATCCAATAGCCAGCACATATGGAAAACTGCAATTGTCTGAACCAATTGCTAAAGGAGACTAAAGGAAATTTTATAATCATCAGGAAAAAACATATTAATTTTTGGTGTGGCTCTTCAGAGCTGTTCAAATAAAATACTTGTTAAGCCTCTGTACATGGGGAAGCGAAAGAGCTGGAGAGATTTTGGCTGTTTTCCAAAGTAGCACAACAATGTGACTCTGAGCACATGTGACATGAAAAAGTCTCTGCATATGTGTTGCCTCCATGAAAACTGTGTTTTGGCAAGCTAAGCTTCTTCTAAAGCTATTTATTATTTGTGATAATGTGACCAAGCTGTGTACGTACATTACATTTTTACCTAGGGGCTGTTCATATCTGATAACAAGGCAGCTTAGTTCAGTGCCTTAGAGTAGGATAGAAACTGAGTTGTTCAGAGGCATGACCACATGGGGTATACAGAAAACATCTCCCCTATTTTTTTTTTTTTTTTTGCTAATTTTTATCTAACTCCCTCATTATCTAAATGGAAAGAAATCCCATCTTCTGCTTAAACACCAGCTACCCAAATCTGTTAGTTACATTAGAATCTTGTACCCAGATGACACCTCCTGTGATGGTCAAACTTGGTTGTCACTTTGAGTATTTTGAGACATACTTGAACAGTTGAGTACCACTTCTGCAAAGTGTCTGTGAAGGAATTTCCAGGGACAACTGGAATGTTGGAATGTGGCTCAGGAAGGAGTGAGGTTGGGCAGTCCCATAGGCAGTATGCATGGATGGAGCAGATATGGAAAGAGTGGACGGAGAAGCTTTCACAGAGCACAAGTTCTGTTCACTTGCATTGGGGTCCAGGTCTGCTGCTCCATCACCCATAGATACCTGACCTGAGTATCTACCATGACCTGGGACTCCTGATCCCATCCGCAGTTTTCAGACTTCAGCATCAGTTGGGACTGAGTCCCCATTCCCTCTTCTTCTGAGGCTTCCTGCTGTTTGAACTGAGTGATTGTGATTTTCCTTAGATCTCCAGCCTATGGCTGGCCACTGTAGGACTTGTCAGCCTCTGAGTTTGTAGACTAGTCTCACAAAGACTCTAGCTTCTCTGGGAATGTAGGCCATTCTCATCAAGACTCTGGTTTGGGAGGATCTAGGAGGAACTGGAGGAAGGAAAAATATAGTATTAAATTTAAAAAAAGTTTAAAAGAGACCCATTTGTCTTACTGTACACAGCACTGGATCTGTTCCTAGGGACACTTCTAATACGTCTTAATCTGTTGTCCAGTGACTGCAGAGAATATTGTTAGCTGCTTGAGGACAGGCCTTAGGATCCTGTAATACTCAACTGTTCCCTAGCATAGAGCAGACATCTGGTGCATGGTATCGGGTGGAATTAAGTTCATGTCAATGAATTTTGCTATAACACACACACACATACACACACACACACACACACACACATACACGCATGCTTCTCTTTTTACCATCAGTATGTTGCTTGTGTTAACACTGATTATCAAGAATTCTTCATAAAATGAAAGGTTGTATGCTACCATATAACATTCAGCTTTCAGAAAATTCCTGTTAAATAAAGTGGTTGCTGCATTGTCCATGCAAAAATTTAGTATCATAGTCTAGCTTTTCTGCTTCCCTGGCAATTAATTAGTGATGGTCCTGGAAATAACTCAGATTGCTTCTCCCCACCCTACTGCCCCACTTCCAATTTAGCTCTTACAGTGCACCTCTGTTCACAGTCATCTTTTTATTATGTAAGTTTGCTCAATATCCAGGAGTTGTCTTGAGGCTGTGCCCATAAATGAGATTTATTTTCCCCTGGAGGAGGGGAAATTTGGCTTCTGCAAGCCATTTCTGTTCTCATGCCCAGCATTCATTTTTCTCTGTCCCACCCTTGGAGTATCGCGAGTCCACGGTGGCAGCTGACACTGATGTCAGCTAGAGCCCAGTGTAGGATTTGACCACATATGGCAATTCAACATGAGTGTGGCGAAAAAACTCAGCAGTGTTAAAATATACCTGAGTGCAAGAGGCAGTAACAGAAGATTCCTGCCAAAGGAAGAAATTAATTCCTTCAAGTTAATTCAAGATTCCACGTATGATTCTGAACTGCATTTGGAACTGTGTCTGGTAAAATGTACGCCTTGAGCTTTTGTTTTTATTTGGGTTCCTCCTTGTCTCTCTTTGTCAAATTTCCTCCTCCCACCCCAGTGTTGAGGACTGAACCTGGGCCCTATAGACCCTATAGGCTCAAATAGCCCTGGCTTTAATTGCTGCTATGGGTATTAAAATCTTAAGGCAGCTCATGGTACATAATTAAGAACATTCCACATCGATAGTAGAAAAAGCTTGGGAATACATACAAGCAATCATGAGTGCATAAAGTATTTAAGTGTTCAGTTGTAATTCATGAATTATTGAGTCCATACTGTATTCTCAGAGAATATTTTTTTCTGGAGTAAGTTAGTCAATCCCTTGTTCTCTATAGGAAGCTCACTTCCCAGTATTCCTCTAGCAGATCGGAGGAGAGCACGGCGCCTTCAAGAGCTGCAGTGGTGTTTGTTGGCTAGTGGCTAGCTGCCTGCCTACGGCTGAGCTCTTAAACCAGAGGTGGGTCATCTGGGTTCTGTCGGGAACATCATGTGGTAGTCACGAAGCCTCTTCCTCCGTTGTACCATTGTATCAGAGTTACCATTAGGAACACTGTAGTCATTTAGATGGTAGATCTTTTTATTGAGCTCTTTTTATTGACACTCACAGTGTTTTGAAGTTTCCTTGCCGTTAATGCTTCTTTCCCATATCAGGTCACATTTGACTTTGACTGCTTATTGGTCCTACCTGGTTTGGGCTTCTACATGGAACTGTTTTTTTTCTTCTGTAGCACCTCTCCCAATCCTTCCAACTCCCTCCGTTGAATGTCCCATTGGACCATGCTTCAATGTTCTCTCGAGCCTTCCATTTTGAGAAATTGCTGTTATGTTTTCTGGTTCTTTATTTCTTTGGAATTTGCCCCCTTTCAGAGTTATCGTCTCTAGTTATTGAATTCCCTTTTTATGCTTGATGCATTATGCAGCTTATCTGCAAAAGCTAAAATAAAAAATAAAAACTAGTTTATGCTTTTAGTTCTTCTGTCTGTAACTTCTATTTTCTGCAAGGTTCAAATACCTGGAGTTTTAATGGTATTATGTGTCCTTCAAAAGTGCCTCTGTTTTCTTTCTAAAGTTTTGTTTGTTAGTTTTTGTTTGTTTGTTTGAGACAATATTTCACAATGTAGTCTAGGGTGGACTTGAACTTCCTATGTACTTGGGGCTGGCTTGGAACTCACAGAGCTCTGTAGTACTGGGATGAAAAGAGTGTGCCAACATAATTGTCTAAAATGCCTAGTTTTTCAGAAACATATTTTGTACATAGTTGTTTTAAATTCTGATAACCAGAGTCACATGTCATCAGAGGTGTGTTTTTTTCTCTTACATAACTTTAGAGGTTTGTTTCATTATGTACATTGAACTTTTACTTAAAAGCTCAAAAGCTGAGAGTAGTGGTATTGTTACTAAAGTACTGTGACTGTAATACTAGCAAAGTTAGTATTATTATCACAGTTACTGATTGTATCTCTAAAAAAAAAAAAAAGACCTATTGGCTGCTGTATTTACCTTTGTCTCAGAATGTTGCCCCCATCATTTGTAATGGTCACATCGCCTTTTCTATCTTGAATCATTTTGTTCATTCTGTTAGGTCCAAGGCATATTCAAATATCATCAACAACTTCTTTTTCCATGAAATGTTGCTGAAGCTGATCCAGGCTGGCTTGTTAGGGTCCTGGTAGGTGCCTTTCCCTCTGCTGCCCAGCCCTGCCCTTCCTTCCAACGACTGGCTTCTGAGAAATGCATTCTCCAGCATGGCAACCTTGGCAATGTCTGCACAGGCTTGGAAGATGATGGATGTAGATTCCTGCCTGCTGAGGAGTAACAGTCTCTGCCTGCCTCCTCCATAAACCTTCCAGCAAGCTGTGCTGTAGGGGGAGCCTAGATTAATACATTCAAAATAAAAACTCCCCAGTTGATCAGTTTTCTTAGTAATATTAAAAATTCACATACATAATATGTAAATCATATTTATAGAAATGCTTTGGGCAGGTGCATTATTATGTTTTATGTGAGTAGTTTTAAAATACAAATAAGAATATATAAGTAATATATAATGTAAGATTTCCTGCACGTTCTATACCTTGGAACCTGAAAAAGTTTTACTTACTGGTCACGGAATACACTAGCTTTTCTAAATGCAAATACAAGCTCATATACTTTAATATTTTGCTATTATTAATGTGATTGAGGTGATTTCTAGGTTATTTGTTTGCTTGTTCATTTCAAATTTCCAGCATGACTAAATATTTTAAGAAGGAATTTGGACAAACATGATTAATAAAAATGTAATTTCCTTCCAAAGATGATGTGAAGTGTACAGTTTGCACGATTCCCAGATGTGTCTGTTAACACATTTGGCTGTGTCTGTTGCTGTTAATTGGTGGGTTTTTTTCTTTATATGTTTTACGTGAGACCAATGTATTCATTTCCATGAGATCATTATCTAAAACTGTTACCACAGCAGAGTAAACTTTGTAGCTGCCAGTAGCTAGTATACTTGCTTCTGGTGAAGAAAGTCTTAGTTCGTTTTCTTCCCTTTCCCCTTAATTTGCATTTTTGACACAATAACTAGGACTCAGAAACTGCTTCTGCTTAAAAGCATCACCTCTTCCCCTGACTACAGAAACAAAAGCAGGATGGATGGGAGCCCACTCCCTGCCTTCACTTCATGTCGATCACTTTCAACTTATAGCACACTCCTTGCTTGTCTCTGCTTAATCTTGGTAATTGCTCAATGAGTGCCGGTTTGACTGTTGTGCCTCAGAGATAAGACTGTGTCCTATACCTATAGTCAACTTGGATTTCGGAAACACCAGAGCCTTATAGGGCAGACCACCCCATCAGATGAGGGCAGACTGCTGCCATGACGAGGGTTCACCCCTGAGCAAGTCATTACCCTCTGAGAAACACTTTATCCGCCTCAAGCATAAAGGCTTCTTAGGACCACCTTGAAGAATCAGAAAGAACTAGCTGGCTGACTACTTGACAGAACTATTTTATCATGCATTCCCCTGGGTCTTCTGCTAAACCTACAGCTCTTGTCACTACCCCAAAGGCAGACTTGGAGGTAACACAACCCTTTAATATATTCTCATTTCCAATGTAAACATACTGAATAAGTTTGCTTTCTCTGCTTTTTGCTATTACTCATTTCTTTGATTGGAATTTTGGGACAACCTATTGGAACTGTCAGAGCCTGGGATCTTGCCCTCAAACTCAGTTCTAGCACCAGACAGTGTTTGTAGCTTAATATGAGACAACAAATAATGAGATTATCACAATGTCTTGTGCCTTTTTGACAACTTCTGTGAGGCTTTTGAAGTTATGAGCAGTAATGAGACTTGATGTTTAGTGACTATAATTAATCTATGTGGCAATCACCTCCCAGTTATTTAAGTGGACAGAGCTACAATGAAAGACTATGAGCTTGACATTCTGAATCAGAGTGTCACCTGGAATAAATTGAAACACAGTGCTAGTACCCTTTTTATAAAACAAACAAACAAAATACAATTTATTTTATCTCTTAATTACATGTATGACTATGTGCATGTATATGGGTATGTACATATGAATACAGGTGTTCAGAGAAGCTGGAAGGGGCAGAACATCCCCTGAACTACAGTTACAAGCAGTTGTGAGTCAGTTGATGTGGGTACTGGGAACCAAACTTGGGTCCTCTGGAAGAACAGCAAGTGCTCTTAAACACTGAGCCATCTCTCCAGCCTCTTTTAGCATTTCTTGGATAAACTTTCCAGTGTATGAAACCTTTCTGTTCTAATTGTACAATAGAGGAAATCATCAGCAGGAAAAACAAAAACTTCATTGTGCCCCCCTTTCTGTTGCTTCTCCCCTCACAAAGAAAAACCGCTGGGTTCCAAATGGGTGATGTTGTTTACTGGATATAAACTGCATTTTGAAATTTTCTGAGTTCATTGGCAAGATTGGTTCACCCATCATGTTTGCAGTAGAACTATCACCAGGGCAACATCCACAGAAAAGTGCTTTTCCACAGGATTCTTGTCTATTTTATCAGGGCCTGGTGCCCCAGAAGGGTGGCTCATTTTTATCAGAGCCATAAAATCTATGTAGCTAAGGGTAGCAATCTCATTGATCTATATTGGATATGAGATCACAGCTGCCGAGGACTATATTTGATATTTACATACACAAAGGTTATGTTTCCTTTCTGAAATTTGAAATTATACTTGTGTTTATTCAGTGTTTAGTGCAACAGAGGTTTCCAGCTTTAACTCTGTTCCAGGACTAGTGTTTGGTGTGGGGAACTAGAAAGTGAATATGATTCTACACATTCCTTGTCTCTCCCCATCCAAAAGGCCATTGGCTCACTAAATAAAAAGAGGCAGCCCTATGCCAGTTGTTTGTAAGGAATGATCATCATTTTTCTCACAAAGTACCCACCTTCATCAGACCCTACTCAGGCTTTAAAGCTGTCCAGTGATACTAATTCCAGTAAGATCTGAAAGTGGGCCAGCCCTCAAGACCCTGCTGGAATAGAAAGAACCCTTCTGCCATGCTATTCTACGCCTGGAACACTCTTTGTTATTGCTGGGCAATCTCCTTACCTGCTTAAAATATTATGCCTATTTCCATCATGAAGCTATACTAGACTTCCTTTAATCCTTGCTTTAGGCTCACAATAAAAGCAGGGGCTAGGATTGAGGTGAGTGAATGGAGTTATGTGTTTTTCTTTTCTGATCAACAGAGATCAAGTAAAATGTTGTGTATTTACTGAGGGGCTGAGAATCTACACATTGGAAGTGTAACAGGTTCAGCCACACCCTCCTAGGCTGAAGTTCATGTCAGGCCCAGGATACTCATTTGACTCCAGCAATGCTACAGTTTCCTACCTCCTGGATACAACACATAATGAGATGTAGTTTGAAGTGTTAGATACTCTAAAAGAAAGTCTTATTTCTACAAAGGGTAATGTGCCTCCTTAGTTTCTTAAGATTGTTCTTGAAATGCATTTATCAAACTAAGACTATAAAAATGGACTATTTAGTTGAACTAAATAAAATATTTCTTTCTAAAAAGCCGTTTTTTTTTCCTCATGAGAGTCATGTCAGGCCTTAATTATTGCCCACAAAGATGAGCAATGATTAAAACTTGTTGCATTTAGATCAGGAAAGCAGCTTTTCCCAGATGTGTGATACTAACTTTTGAACATCCTTAAGAGATTGGGAAAAGTAAAGCAAAGGATGATGGGAAAGTGGTAGAGAGTACCAACTAAACAGCAACCTATGAATCATATGTACAAAAAAAGTCCATCATGACACATGTCTCTGAGCTCACACTACATACATCCACAGCCACAAGCCTATTGCACAGCATTATTGCAGGTGAAGCAAAGACACCTGTGCTTCCAAGGGCTCCAGCAAGATTAGAACAATACAGCTGCCAGGAGGAGAGGAGATCACAGAACTTACCCACATGGTGAGGATAACTACAGGCTTGGGGAGCCTGTAGTAGCATTCAGGTTAGTGTCAGGGTGACTGTTGGGATGGCTGTTATGGGTGGAACAGAGTTTAGAAACACACACACACACACACACACACACACACACACACACACACACACACACCCCTACCTTCCCGAGGTTAAGGCAAATATAGTATAGAAACTATTGATGACTAAGCACAAGCTCCACAGGTATAATTAAAATGCTCAAAGGAGATAGAAGTTTTAGCTAAAACTGGCTGTGAGATTGAAAGCCCACAAAGCAGTGTGATGTATTCTATGAGCAACTGAGAATTAGAAACCCAAGGGCGATAAGTCCCATAGAAGTTGAAATGACAATATAATGGGCATCATTGCAAGGATTATCACCTCCGTTATCTTCCCCATCTGTTATATACAAATATGTGAAATATTGGGGTAGTTAGCCATTGAAATTCATGTATAACTAAGATAAGCAAAGGCCTTTGACCAAACAAAACAAACAAAAAATCCCCAGCTCTTCAATAGTTTTTGAAAGGCTTTCTGACACAATAAAGGTGATGACAACTGTCCCTGCTGTCACATTACCAATGTGATCCTCAGAGTTGCCCAATTGTATGTTTTAGTCAGATTTTGTAAGTAACTGCACCTATTGGGAACTGTACAAGAAGATATGTAGATTATAAAATGTATATGCAGCTTTAACAGTGAACTATGTACAAAGTGTCCCGCATGTACAGGAACCAACTATGTACAAAGTGTCCCGCATGTACAGGAACCGTCCGTCATCCCCTGAAATCAGTGCTCTCACTGACTGTATGTGAAGTTGAAAATAACTGAGTAACTTTAAGCCTGCCCTACTTAGCCATTTTTGCATTTTTGGCTGTTTTGAATTTAGAAGGGGGCACCCCTTTATGAATATGAAGTTGTCCAAGAACCATCAAAAGTCAAGTTCTTGGTTATAAACACTTTAGTTTGCACAGTAGGGAGACATTTGGGTTCTGTGTCCTTGGTGCAACCTCAACCACTGACTCAGGTTCACCCAGGAGATAGGCAGTGAAATTTTTAGTCAGGTATCAGGACAACTTGCTTGACACCTCTGGGCTTGCTGTTTGGGAAACATTGTTGTTGAGATTCCTGGGGCTACACTCTTGCCCACATTTAGCCCCAAAGATGATGATTATCAACCATGAGGAAGCAATGGGCCATGGGAAGAGAAGGCAAGTGCCACATGCCACATATATAACCCTGTGTTCCTGTTGGGAGTTTCCCCTTCCCAGCATGATCACACAGAAATGGCAACTTCTCCCTTCAATTGTTGACTTCAGGTTGATATTTTATACCACAGGGGGAGACTTTCTCAAAAGGGACTTTTGTTTTCATTCCTGTTGAGTTTTTTTTGGTTTTGTTTTCTCTTTCTTTCCTTCTTTCTTTCTTTCTTTCTTTCTTTCTTTCTTTCTTTCTTTCTTTCTTCCTTCCTTCCTTCCTTCCTTCCTTTCTTTCTATATTTTATTTTACTTTTGCTTTTTATTCTTTAAAAATATGGAGAGGATATATCATTAAATTATTATTAAAAAAATGGGAAAAAACAAGAACGTGATGATGAAGGGCATTCTCTCTTTGCCCCAACTACTGCGAGAATGAAGACCATTCTCAGCAATCAGACCATCGACATTCCAGAAAATGTGGACATCACTCTGAAGGGCCCCAGAGGAACCCTCCGGGAGGGATTTCAATCACATCAACATAGAGCTGAGTCTCCTTGGGAAGAAGAAGAAGAGCCTCCTGGTTGACAAATGGTGGGGTAACAGAAAGGGACGGGCCACTGTCCGAACCATCTGCAGCCAGATCATGATCAAGGGTGTCACACTGCGCTTCCGCTACAAGATGAGGTCTGTGTATGCTCACTTCCCCATCAATGTCATTATTCAGGAGAATGGGTCTTTGGTTGAAATCCGAAAATTCTTGAGTGAAAAATACATCCGCAGGGTTCGGATGAGGACAGGTGTTGCTTGTTCTGTCTCTCAAGCCCAGAAGGATGAATTAATCCTTGAAGCAAATGATATGGAACTTGTTTCAAATTCAGCGGCTCTGATTCAGCAAGCCACACAGTTAAAAACAAAGATATCAGGAAGTTTTTGGATGGTATCTATGTGTCTGAAAAGGGAACTGTGCAGCAGGCTGATGAGTAAGATCCTGAATTTAAGTATGATTTGGCATGTCTTTTGGGACAATAGAAGACTTGTATTGAAAAAAAAATTGGGAAACACAAGACTGGAAAACTGACTTGATTTTTTTTAAATGGGACATTTATATACCATCCTTGTGACCAACAGAAATTCTGCCTATTTCCTATGTGACATTCTGATCCACAAAAGGAGTAAGCATGACAGACATCATTCCAAAGGACCCATTGGACAACAGTTCCTTTCCATATTTGGTGAGAAAATAAGGGGACCTATAAATACTCCAATTTGAAAAGTAAACTGTCCCCCAAGGGTGAGTTCTAATAGCAAATGGGGTTTTGCTTTGGCCTGAAGTTCAGTTTGGTTCTTCAGTGATGCATTTGTGATTTGACTCCTGAACTTGGTTTACTCAAAGCATGTGAACTGCCTAGCATACAGTGGCTTCTTGCTTCCTTTGTTCTTGATGCCTCACAGGGAAAGCACCAAGGAGGAGTCTAAATCCCACTGTGAGGACAGACTTTGCTGGGGAGGACAACTGGTGGGCAGAAGTGAGCAGGCAACAGTGCCCGGAGGTCTGGAACACAGATGGGGAGGAAATGCTGATCAGTATACAAAAGTGAAGTTTCCTTCTGTTTCCCAAGTGATGGAGGAATGGCATCAAATTTGATGGATTAAAAAAATAATAAACTGACTTAAATATGAGCTGAAGAGTGAGGAAGATACACGTTGGTGGGTGTACAACCTGCCCCTGGAGGCTCTGCTGCACCCGAGCTGCAGATGGAGGGTAGAGCCAGACGGAAAGCAATGCAGCTTAAGTGCGGTGCTACGAGGTGAGGTTCCATAGGGTTTATGTGTTTTAGGACAGGGTGCTTTCCTAAGCCTACTGGATAGGAACTGGTCAGTGTGAGCATGGAGAACATGCTTCCTCTCTGCCTTCCATACTCTCCACCCCACACATCAGTATTAATAAGATAGTTGGTATTTATGTGTGTTGTCAAGGGGAAGAGGACCATATCAGTGGGAATGTGTCTGGAGTGAAGCTTGACTTTGAGTTTGCAGCTAAATTTCTCATTTTTTTGGGTGGGGTGGGGAGTGGGGGAGTAGGTTATTTACCTATTTCAAGTTTCAATGTCCTGAACTTTAAGAGTACTACTAGTCCTTCATATCCCACATGGATATTGAAGAGGTGTAACGGACTAATTCACATGTGACACTAGGGTCTTCCTTATGTGAATTTGGTTATGTTCCTGCCCCGTGTGACCCAGCCTACAGCAGTGTACCCAGCAGGACTGAGGCAACCTGCAAGAGTCCTTCAGAGACTGTTTCTGGGCTGAGCAGTATATCTTTTCACACATCATTTACAGCTTGCTGTGGGGCTTCTTCAAATCTAACACATCCCCTACTGGACAAAGAGAACAAGACATGTGCTTTTGCTTGCTTATTTACTCCCATTGAGTGTTAATCCAGCATCTTTAGCTTAGTGACCTCTGCTTTATAAATGTCACTGCCACACACACTGTCATGTGTGGCACACACACACACACTACTTTTACAGTTACCATTGTGATGGGAAAAGCCACACTGTGAGGTAAAGTAGCTTTATGAACCTTTCTTAAAGTAAAATTTGTATCAATAGATGATTTTAAAGTACAACCTTTCATGAGATTAGGCAGAAGAATGAAGTGGCAATGATGTGTGTAATTTCTAGGCAATGGTCTGCTATGACCTCAAACGTTAAAGATGTCTCTTGGATATACTACAATTATTAATAAATTCCATTTGTGTCCTTTGTATTCCTTTGTCACAAAAGTGAGAGAGTTTTCAGTCTTCAAACATGGGACCTAAATTGTGGGAACAAATTGGATAGCATAAACAATTAGAGATAAATATGCAGTAATGTAAGAAGTACTGTCATTGTCAGAAAAGTAGGTAAGATGTGGGTAATCATAAAAAGGGTACTTTTAATTTTTCCAGTTATTATCATTATTTTTGTTTTGTTTTGTTTTGGTTTTGGTTTTCCAAGACAGGGTTTCTCTGTATTGCTTTGGAGCATATCCTGGAACCAGGCTGGCCTCCAACTCACAGAGATCCACCTGTCCCTGCCTCCCAAGTGCTGGGATCAAAGGCATCTTGCCATGACCGCCTGACACATTCATTATTTCCAATCCAAGTACTGACCTTAAGTTTTTGCTTGAAGAGGCTGTGCCCTGCCTTGCCAGTGGGTGCACTGGGCACCACTACAAGAGCAAAGATGTGATGAAAAGGTAGAAAGACAAAAATGGAGCAGTGCATGTGCTGTGGAGGTTGGCGGAGCTGGAGATGGGACAGCATGACAGTGTGAGAGGGCTGAGGTCGACAGTGGGACATACCCATGCACAGTAGTATTGGTGGGGCAGTGTGTGACCACCTGGAGCTTATGTAGACACAGGCTCAGTCCCAGAACATGCCACTTCAGCACCGGATCACCCTCGCTCTGGGCAACAATGAGGGCCATGATGAGGAATAGTTCACTTTCTGGATTGGACCCCCCTCGAAGGACCATCCTGCTTGAGAAGCCACCAGAGGCCATGTTGGTGTCTGTGGTCCATGTGGCTGCCCCATGCTATGATGAGCAGAGATCCATGTGGACATAATGCAGTCTTGCTGCTGACTGAAGACTTGATGATGTCCTCTGGCTTTGTTGCCTCAGGGGCCCATGTTCATGTGAGTGACCTGTGTAGCCACATGAGGCCATGCTGAGGCTTGGGGTCTGTGCTGCTGCTGAGGGCCAGGAGTGGATCAGTGGTCGTAATACAGTCAGAGGCTATGTTGCCACCTAAGGCCATTGGATATGGATTCCATGGTTTGTGTTGCAGCTTGAGGCTATGATGGTGGCTGGGGGGGGGGGAGGGGATAGCAACAGCTAGGGGTCCTACTGATGTGAGTGGCCTGCAATGTAACCTGAGGGCATGTTAGTGTGTGTGGTCCAGGCTGCCTCTGAGGGCCCTATCTGGTCTGTAGTTGCAGTCAGTCAGAAACTGTGCAGAGGCCCATGATCCATGTCCCAGCTGACCATGAAGAGCAAGGAGGCTAATTTTCCTGTGATATTGATGACTGCAGATGCACAATTGAGAGGGAGGGACATGGAAGGTTTCTGTGCCAACCCTATCCTCAAAAGGTAATAGCTTAGACATGAAGCCATCAAAGAGAACTCTTTTTTTTTATTTGAGTAGGAATTTTATTATTTCTTTTTTTAAAATTTATTTTATATAACAAAGTCCATTTAAATAAAAACAAACAATATAGACAATATTTGGGAATTTGGGCATTGTCCTTTCCAAACTACTTCCTGCTGGTAAGGGGCGCTGTCATGGGGGATTCGAAGAAGATTCAGAAATCCTGGCTGTAGTCTGTAAAACTGCTTTGTACAGCTGTTTTGAATGTAGGATCACCTTGTACTCTGTTTCAGGCGGTCTGGCTTGATCAAACCACATTAGTCTGGAAGGAATCCACATCTTTTCATTTTCTGTGGAAACAAAAATAGAAATCCTTTTCCCCAGTAACTTGTCCTTCAACTTAAATTTTGGAGTCAAAGCATTTTTTTTAATTTAATTTATTATTTTACATATCGATCCCAGTTCCCTCTCCCTCCCTCCCTCCTTCTCTCCCTTCCTCCCTCCCTCCTTCCCTCCCTTTTACCCTCTGTGCCCTCTCACATGCATTCTAACCACACTCCCCTCCCATCCCCCCACCCCAATTCCATATGTAGGGGAATGCCATCCAGTTGGGTCATGTAGGTCTGACAGGTCATGTGAAGTAGGGACTAGGGCTTCTCTCCTGTCTCTAGATTAAAGCAGTTATCCCTCCATGGGGGATGTGTTCGGAAAGTCCTTTTGTGCACCAGGGATACATCCTGGCTCCACTGTCTTAGGTCTCTTAGACTGCTCAGTCCTTCTGGCTGAGACCCATATTCAGGGGGGCCTGAGTCAGTCCCATGCTGGCTTCCCAACTATCAGTCTAGTGGCCGTTATCTCCTCCTTGTTCAGGTAAGCTGTCTGTATGTGCTTCTGCCGGATGATCTTGTCCTCTCCATCTGCATCTGGGTTCTAGTTCGACTCAGAGTTTATGTATGGGTGTTTGATCCTGTTTCCAAAAGGCATTAGTTGAGGGCTCCATGGAGAAGTTAGTTATTGATCTCACTCTCCAGGAAGGGCATTTATGATAGCCTTTCCACGAAAGCTCAAATTGTTAGTTGGGAGCAGTCTTGTAGTTCTCTAGACCTTTCTTTGTGTTCAATGTTATCTTCAAACCAATATTGGCTCCTTCTTTTATGTTCTCTCTCTTTCTCTCTCTCTCTCTCTCTCTCTCTCTCTCTCTCTCTCTGTCTCTCTCTCTCTCTTTCCTATCTTCTCTTCCTAACCAGGCTCAATCTTCCTGGTCGCGCATATTTTCCTTTCCTCCCCCTCATTTTCTCCTACTTCTCTCTTCATTCGCTGCCCCCCCACTTCCCCTGAGCTCTGGGGGACTTGTCCCATCCCAGTTCTGTGAGGGACTTTATATGAATCTCTTAGAATACACCTTGTATCCTAGTTCCTCTGGTGGTGTGAATTATAGGCTGGTGATCCTTTGATCTAGGTTTAAAATCCATATATGAGTGAGTACATACTGTGTTCCTCTTTTTGTGATTGGGTTACCTCATTCAGGATGGTTTCTTCAAGTGCCATCCTCTTGCCTGCGAATTTCAAGATACCATTATTCTTTTCTGCAGAGTAGTATTTCATTGTGTAGATGTGCCACATCTTCGTTAACCATTCTTCAATTGAGGGGCATCTAGGTTGCTTCCAGGTTCTTGCTATTACAAATAGTGCTGCTATGAACATAGTTGAACAGATGTCTTTGTTGCATGGATGTGAATCCTTGGGGTATATGCCTAAGAGGGGGATTGCTGGGTCCTGTGGTAAACTAACTGCCATTTTCCTGAGGAACCGCCATACTGATCTCCAAAATGGCTGTATGAGTTTGCACTCTCACCAGCAGTGGAGGAGTGTTCCCCTTTCTCCACATCCTCTCCAACATGAGTCATCACTGGTGTTTCTAATTTTAGCCATTCTGGCAAGGGTGAGATGGTATCTCAAAGTTGTTTTGATTTGCATTTCCCTGATAGCTAGGGATGTGGAGCATTTTCTTAAGTGTCTTTCAGCCTTTTTGATTTACTCTATTGAAAATTATTTCTTCAGTTCTGTACCCCATTTTAATAGGGTTATTTGGTGTTTTGTTGACTAGTTTCTTGAGTTCTTTGTATATTGTGGAGATCAGACCTTTGTTGGATATAGGGTTGGTGAAAATCTTTTCCTAATCTGTGGGCTGCCATTTGGTCTTGTCCAGTGTGTCCTTTGCCTTACAGAAGCTTCTAAGTTTGAAGAGGTCCCATTTATTAATTGTTTCTCTCAGTGTCTGTGCCCCTGGAGTTATGTTCAAGAAGCGGTCTCCTATACCAATTTGTTCAAGGGTACCTCCTACTTTCTCTTCTAAGAGGTTCAATGTGGCTGGATCCATTTGGACTTGAGTTTTGTGCATGGCGACAGACATGGGTTTATCTGCAGTCTTCTACACACCCTCATCCAATTGTGCCAGCACCATTTGTTGAAGATGCTGTCCTCGACCAATTGTATAATTTTAGCTGTTTTGTCGAAAATCAGGTGTTCATAGGTGCATGGGTTAGTATTAGGATTTTCAATTCGATTCCATTGGTCTACCTGTCTATTTTTATGCCAATACCAGGCTGTTTTCAGAACTATAGCTCTGTAGTAGAGCTTAAAGTCAGGAATGGTGATGCCTCCTGAAGTTCTTTTTATTGTATAGGGTTGTTTTGGCTATCCTGGGTCTTTTGTTTTTCCATATAAAGTTGATTATTATCCTTTCAAGGTCGGTGAAGAATTGTGGTGGGATTTTAATGGGGATTGCATTGAATCTGTAGATTGCTTTTGGCAAGATTGCCATTTATACTATGTTTAACCTACCTATCCAAGAGCAGGGGGATCTTTCCATTTTCTGGTATCTTCTTTAATTTCTTTCTTTAGAGCCACAAAGTTCTTAGTATATAGGTCTTTTACTTGTTTGGTAAGCGTTACACCAAGATACTTTATGTTGCTTGTGGCTATTGTAAAGGGTGACATTTCTCTGATTTCTTTCTCTGTCTCTTTGTTGTCTGAAAAAAGTAGGGCTACTGATCTTTTTGAGTTTATCTTGTATCCTGCTAGTTTACTGAAGGTGTTTATCAGCTGTAGGAGTTCCCTGGTAGAGTTTATTATGTCACATATGTAAACTATCATATCATCTGCAAATAGAGACAGTTTGACTTCTTCCTTTCCAATTTGGATCCCCTTGATCTCCTTTTGTTGTCTTATAGCATTAGCTAGAACTTCTAGTATGATATTGAAGAGATATGGAGAGAGAGGGCAGCCTTGTCTTGTTCCTGATTTTAGAGGAATTGGCTTAAGTTTCTCTCCATTCAGTTTGATGTTGGCAGTTGGTTTGCTGTATATTGCTCTTATTATGTTTAGGTATGTTCCTGTTATCCCTGACCTCTCCAAGACCTTTATCATGAAAGGGTGTTGAATTTTGTCAAAGGCTTTTTCCGCATCTAGTGAGATAATCATATGGTTTTTCTTTTTCTGTTTGTTTATATGGTGGATCACGTTGATAGATTTTCGTATGTTAAACCATCCCTGCATTCCAGGGATGAAGCCTACTTGGTCATGGTGGATGATTTCTCTGATGTATTCTTGAATTCGGTTTGCCAGTATTTTATTGAGTATTTTTGCATCGATGTTCATCAGGGATATTGGTCTGTAGTTTTCTTTCTTAGTTGTGTCTTTGTGAGGTTTGGGTACCAAAGTTATTGTGGCCACATAAAAAGAGTTTGGCAATGAACCTTCTGTTTCTATCTTGTGGAACAGTTTGAGGAGTAGTGGTATTAGTTCTTCCTTGAATGTCTGGTAGAATTCTGTGCTGAATTCATCTGGCCCAGGGCTTTTTTTGATTGGAAGGCTTTTGATGACTCCTTCTATTCATTGCGGGTTATAGGTCTATTTACGTTGTTTGTCTGTTCTTGATTTAATTTTGGTAAGTGATAGTTATCCAGAAACTTGTCCATTTCCTTTGAATTTTCAATTTTTGTGGAATACAGATTTTCAAAGTATGACCTGAAAATTGTCTGGATTTCCTCTGTGTCTGTTGTTATGTTCCCTTTTCGTTTCTGATTTTGTTAATTTGCATGTTCTCTCTGTGCTTTTTTGTTAATTTGGATAAAGGTTTGTCTATCTTGTTGATTTTCTCAAAAAACCAACTCTTCGTTGCATTGATTTTTTTTTATTGTTTTCCTGGTTTCTATTTTGTTGATTTCAGCCCTCAAGTTGATTATTTTCTGGCGTCTACTCCTACGGGGCGAGTTTGCTTCTCTCTGTTCTAAGGCTTTCAGTTGTGCTGTTAATTCTCTTATGTGACTATCCTCTGTTTTCTTCATATGGGCACTTAGTGCAATGAACTTCCCTCGTAGCACTGCTTTCAAGGTATCCCATAAGTTCGGGTATGTTGTATCCTCATTCTCGTTGAATATTAGAAAGTCCTTAATTTCTTTCTTTATTTCTTCTTTGACCCAGGAGTGGTACAATTGCACATTGTTCAGTTTCCATGAGTTTGCAGGTTTTCTGCTATTTGTGTTGTTGTTGAATTCCAATTTTAAAGCATGGTGGTCCGATAAGATACAGGGGACTATTCCTATTCTCTTGTATCTGTTGAGGTTTATTATGTTACCTAGTATGTGGTCGATTTTAGAGAAGGTTCCATGTGGAGCAGAGAAGAAGGTATATTCTTTTGTCTTTGGATGGAATGTTCTATAGATGTCTGTTAACCCCAGTTGAGACATAACTTCTGTTAATTCTTTTGTTTCTTTGTTGAGTGTCTGATTTGTGGTCCTGTCTAGTGTTGAGAGTGGTGTATTGAAGTCTCCCACTATACATGTGTGAGGTTTTATATGAACTTTGAGTTTTAGTAGTGTTTCTTTTACGAATGTGTGTGGCTTTGTATTAGGGGCATAGATGTTCAGAACTGAGACTTTTTATTGATGGATTTCTCCTGTGATGAATATGAAATGACCGTCTTCATCTCTTTTGATTAATTTTGGTTTGAAGTCTAACTTGTTAGACATTAGGATAGCTACGCCTGCTTGCTTCTTAGTTCCATTTGATTGGAAAATCTTTTCCCAACCCTTTACCCTGAGGTAATGTCTATCTTTGAAGCTTAGATGTGTTTCTTTTATGCAGCAGAAGGATGGATTCTGTCTTCGTATCCATTCTGTTATCCTGTGACTTTTTATAGGTGAGTTATTACCATTAATGTTGAGGGTGAGTAAGGACCATTGATTGTTGATGCTTGTTTGATTTAGGTTTGTTGTTGGCAGTGGTATTGTGAATATATTAGTCCTGCTTTACCCTTGGTTTCTGGTGTAGTTGGATTATCTTTTGCCTACATTTTTGTAGGCATAGTTACCTTCCTTGGGTTGGAGTTTTCCTTCCAATAATTTCTGTAGGGCCGGATTTGTAGATACGTATTGGAAAAATCTGGTTTTGTCATTAAATATCTTGTTTTCTCCATCTATAGTGATTGAGAGTTTTGCTGGATATAGTAGCCTAGCCTGGCATCTGTGTTCTCTTAATCCTTTTAGAACATCTATCCAGGACCTTCTGGCCTTGAGGGTTTCCATGGAGAAGTCAGGTGTAATTTTGATAGGTCTGCCTTTATATGTTACCTGTCCTTTTTCCTTAATATTCTTAATGCTCTTAATATTCTTTCTTTATTCTGTATGCTAGGTGTTTTGATTATTATATGTCAAGGGGTCTTTTTTCTTTGGTCCAGCCTATCTGGGGTTCGGTATGCTTCTTGTCCTTTCATGGGCATGTCCTTCTTCAGATTTGGAAAGTTTTCCTCGATGATTTTGTTGAATATGTTTTCGGCACCTTTGAGCTGGGCTTCCTCACCTTCCTCTATGCCTATTATTCTTAGGTTTGGCCTTTTCATGGTGTCCCACATTTCCTGGATGTTTTGTGTTAAGGATTTGTTGGATTTATGATTTTCTTTGGTCGATGAATCTATTTCTTCTAGTTTATCTTCTGTGCCTGAGATTCTTTCTTCCATCTCTTGAATTCTGTTGGTTATGCTTGTGTCTGTAGTTGCCGATTTTTTGCCCAGCTTTTCTATTTCCAGCATTCCTTCAGTTTGTGTTGCCTTTATTTTCTCTATTTCAGTTTTCAAGTCTTGAAACTGTTTCCTTCACCTGCTTAATTGTTTTTTTCTTGGCTTTCTGTACTTTCCTTAAGGAATTTGTTCATTTCTTCCACTGTTTTGTTTGTTTTTTCCTCCATTTCTTTAAGGGATTTTCTCACATCTTCTTTGAGGGCCTCTATCATTTTTTTGGTGGTAATTTTTAAGTCGTTCCCTTCTGCTTCCTCTGCTTTGTTGTTGTGTTCCGTTCTAGTTGGTATAGATTTCCTAGATTCTGGTGGTGTCATGTTTGTCTTTCTTTTGGTAGGTATTCTCTTGTATTGCCTTCTTCCCATTGCTTCTTCCAGTAGGTGTTGGTGGGGTCTCCCCCTCTCTCTATGGTACTTCCCCGGTGGGCTTATGTGGGTCTGAGATTTAATATCTGTAGCTCTGTGTGGTCCAAGCTCTCCAGGAGGTCTCTCCACAGACAGGGACCCAGAGATGGGGTCAAGGATGAGAATCAAGTAGAAGATGCCAGCAGGAATTACAGTGGTCCTTCAGAGATAGGCAGATGTCTGGGAGGGGCCTGGGACTCCAGCAGAGGACTGGAGGTGTGGTCAGAGACCAAGCAGGTGGAAATTATGGGTGGTCCCGCGTGGATAGGCAGGTCTCCTTTGTTCAGAGTTGCTTGGAGAAGTCTCAGAAGTACGGTGGACTGTTGGCTCCACCCTCTGTCCCAGTGCTCAACCAGAGTGGCAGGACCGTGGGTAGGGTAGGGCTCAGGGTAAGGGGGGTAGGCTGGTGGTGGGGATGAGTGTGGGTGTATCAGAGCTCCAAGGGTGCTCTTTATGGGGACAGGAGACAGGAGCAGCAGGATCAGGGGCCAACCCAGGGAGTTCAGGTGGGGGAGGGCCAAAGAGAACTCTTTAACAGTGTGATGGGTATGCTGAAGTATAGCTCTCCACAACTGATGGTTTCTGGTGGGGAGGGGCAGGGCTCGGTCCCATTTAAGGGGCAGGCCACTGCGAGTTTGACCACAATCCAGTGAGTATATAGATAAACACAAATTGGGCTTTTTTTGTTTACCTTTTTGTTGGGGTGGCGGGAGGTAGCAAGGATGGGAAGGCAGACAAGGAAGGACTTGAAAGTGTGATTTTGGTGTCTGATGTGAAATTCCCGGAGAATCAACAGAAATAGTATGTTGAAAAAATTACTAATTACACAAATATTTATTTTTAGTTATTTTAGAAATAGGTTTTTGATATAGTATTCCATATGCAAAATTCAGATTTGTAGTCATTCTATGACTATTTGAGAAACACACCTGAATTAATACACTTTTTACTCTTCTGTGACCAGAACTGTGCACTGAGGCACAAGTCACCTTCCTATCATGCTGTTGAGTTGTTGAACTCCTACATTATGGATCAGTGCATTGTGCTCCATCTTTTTATTTCCCCCGAAATAATAAATGAACACAATTGAATAAGTAGCATTGCATGTCTGAACTGCGTGAATTCCAAGTTTGAGATGGTTTTGTCTTGTTGTTTTCCATATCACTCAAGCAGTGAAAACTTGGTTATGTGTGTTTTCAATCTTTTGTTGGCCTGAGGAATCAGATCCAAGGCCATATGTAGGGTAGGCAAGTGCTTTCCACTAAGCTACACCCATGATTGAAGATATGCCCCCTTATATGACATAAACTATGTGTAAGATATAGCATGAATGTAGCAGATTTGTTATCTATAAGGAATCTACATCACAAAGAGGGGAAGGTAGAGTAATTTAACACTATTGAAATGAAATTCAACAAATGGCATTTAATACAGTGACATTATACAATATTTGTCTTTTGTTTGTTTTTTTGTTTGTTTTGTTTTGTTTTCAAGACAGAGTTTGTCTGTGTTGCCCTGGCTGTCCTGGAACTCACTTTGTAGACAAGGGTGGCCCTGATCTCAGAGATCCACCTTCCTCTGCCTCCCAAGTACTGGGATTAAAGGCTTGAACCACCATACCTGGCTAATTCTTTCACTTTTTTTTTTTTTAAAGCAAACAAAAACAATTGACAAAGAAGAGAACATTTCAGGTTCAGAAATGATTTGTAGACAAACAGCAGAGCATAAAAGCAGGGGATACTTCTGAGTAATTTGCTAAGCTGAGTAATGCTAAAGAGAGAATTTGTGAGTCTGTGCTTTTCAAGGAAGCCTGATTTCTTGAGTTCTTAGTCCCTTTAGTTAGAATCTCTGCATTTCTCAAGTAAAGCACAAGTCACAGGGGAGGCCAAGAGGACTTTCAGGGAGACTCCTCTATTTAAGTATTTGCTAGACTTCCTGTGATGGTAGAAGTACAAATGTTTATTAATGACCTTTAAATATACATAGATTTAATCCTTATTGACAATTAGAATTCATTAATATACAGGGTTCTAGAAGATTCAAGAAGTGTTAAAAAGGACACAGGAACATCTTGTGCTTTGTGCTGACTGGACCTGAGTTCAGTGACACCCCTGAAGTTTCAGTGACACTGAACTTGGCAATAGCTCTCTGAATCTTTATTAGCTGTGAACCTGAGGGGTTGTTTTGAACTACACTAAAAGCAGTGTAGTAGGTTATCATCTTTAAGGTAGCAAGGTCCTAATGTGTGAAATACAATGTGCTTCCAATGCTCACATTATGTCACCCAAACTTAGCATTAAAGTTACTTAAAAGTGAAGGCTGGTGTAACAGTTTTAACACAGATGGCAGAGACAATGGAGAATATAAGTAAAATGAAAATAATAAAATATTTCATGGAGAACCAAAAGCTTTCAAATAAGACACACATTTCATTGCATTTGGGAAAAAATCCACATTAAGAATCTGGCATAAATATGTTTCAAAATCATCTGGGCAAGAGCTCTGTGCATTCATAATGTTTCCACTTAGGTGTTTATTATTGAGTTTTTTTCCAGGTACACTTTTTTTTTTTTAAGATTTCATGTGTATGTATATATATGGCAAAAGCCTCAAACCACTTTAGTCTTATTTTATTTCAATGAGTGTTTTTGCCTGCATGTATACTTGTGAACTATTTGTGTGCCTGGTACCTGCATAGGACAGAGGAAGGTATTGATACTCTGGTATGAGTCTTCTAGTGGGTTCTGGGAATTGAATGCGGATTGTCTGGAAGGGTAGACAGCGCTCTTAACTGCCAAACCATCTCTCCAGTCCTTTAAACTGCTTTAATTTAATGACATATCTAAATTTCAACCCAACAGCTGTTTAATTCCTCTCTTCTTTAATTCAGCTCTCTTCTTAATAATAATTGGGGTCATAGTGCCATTGGTAACATTTCAATCCAGGACTTGAGAGATCTGGTTATGAAGTGAAGGAGACCAATAATGTTGAGTCAGGTGGAAACATATGTCAATTTTACATTCTCCTCCTCTTCCCCCAGAGCAGTGTGTGAAGGCTCTGCTCCCAGTCAGCTTTGTGAGGCTCAGGACACACAATGGCAAGCAACACAAGCTCAGACTTTCCCTCAGAGATTTCAGTCAAGTAAAATGGGAACTTGACATTAAAAAAAGAGTAGAATTTAGCTTCGTGGTCAAGCTCCTGGAGGTATATACAGAACTCTGAATTCTATCCCCCACACAGTGGGGAAATAGAGAAATAAGTAATAAGATTTAAATCAACATTTCACGACAGAGACATTCAAAGAACGGTGTGGTTAGGTTTCAGCTTATGTAGGAAACCAGTAGGATATAAGTTTGAAAATCTAAATTTAGAGTCATTTGTATTAATGGGATGTATCTTATCTCTAGGAGCTACACCAAAATTAGTTAACCAAAGGCCAGTATCAGTGTCATGTGTCAGTATTGATTTATAAGTTGCTTGCACATATGTGGTCTGTGTGTTATAGACATGAAGGATTCTGATAGGAAGAGACAAGAGGATACCATATGCAAAAGAACCAACCACGAAGTGCTCCTGACTGGGGCCGGGTGTGTCTTCAGGAGACAGTAGGAAACATGTGAAGGGTGCTGGAGAAAGTTCAGGCAGACGTTGACCCAACAAAATCATAAGTGCATTAGGAAAGACATTATTCACTTAAGTGAATGGCATGGAGGCAGAGCTGCACTGTGCTGAGTGAGACTGTGGACCACATAAATGGAACTTGAGAGATCTGGTTGTGGATGAAAGAGACCAATGAGGTTGGGGCATGAGAACACACTGTGCAGGGCCTGCACTATGCAGGGCTATGGAGAATGGGACAGGGTCCCCAACATGGGAAACTGAGTTTTCAGTTAGTGGCTCAGTCGAATTGTTTTTGTGAGTTGACATGGCAGCATTGTCTGAGGTGGAAGGGACATTTGCAACCAAACTTCCAGATGGAAGCTGCTTAGAGGAGGTGACAATGAGTTAGCATCTTTTAAGCTAGAAGTAGAGACAACACAAAAGAAAACAAAGACAAAAAAAGCCCTCTTTATATCAGGATTTGTAAGGTTTGTACCCCACATATTTGCATGAAATCATGATCTGCATTTTATACAATGTTCTAGCTTGTTTTGTTTTAAAATCAACAGAAAATACTCCTCCCACCTTAAGGTCTTTTACAATGAGGATCTTTCAATTAAGCCAGTGTGGAGAAGTGCCTAGTCTTTTTAAAAATAATTGCCAAGTTAAAAACATGAGGGAGAAAAACATCAAGTACACTCACAATCTACATGGATTTCAGGCTGAATTTTCTTGTAATTTACTAGAGAAACAATTATGGCATCATATTTCAACCTATTTAAAAATCAAAATTTGGACCCAGCAAGTTAGGACAGTGACACGCCTCTTTATTATTATTTTTTAAATTTTATTTCTGGGATTAAAATATAATTATGTCACTTCTCCATTCCCTTTGCTCTAGATCTTCCTATATATCCCTCCTTGTTATCTTTCATATTCATGGCCTCTTTTTCCATTGATTGCTATTTCACATATGTACTTATACACATAGAATTACAGCTGTATAATATAATCTGCTTCTATGCAGTGTTACATCTGTGTATGTTTTCAGGGCTGGGTGTTGGATAACCAATTGGTGTGTGCTTCCCTGGGGAAGATGATTTCTCCCACTCTGAGCATCACAGCTCAGGTGCCTACAGTTCTTTGGAGATACCTCTTAATGGGCATGGGAGGCATGTGAAGCTCTCGGGGAATTCTGCTCACTACTCACTCTAAAAAGTAGGAGGCAACTGAAATTAGACTAGAAAATAAATGACTATTTCTGCCCGACAACTGTTAGAACATTGAGCTAATTCACCAGAAGTAAAATAAAGTCTATGTCAGTCTTCAATTTATGTTTTTTCCCCCTTTCCTTTTGTATTTCTGGAAAGAACACTCCATAATAAAATGTGACCAAACTACTTTTGAATTCAAAATTGACACTGCTTAAGAATTAACAGCCAACACACCAGAAATATAAATCTGACTTAGCTCAAGGCAGAAAGAAGGAACCTTCAAGACAAGCCTAAATAGCCTGGAAGGCAGTTAATACAAGATCATAAAATTACGTGCAAATTATCGATTAAAACCATGAAGGTGATTGTGGAACAAATGCATTCACCTTAATATTTACATGTCACCTGCCCCTGCCAACCAGGGGTTTGCGTCCCTTTCCATCAATGAGATTAGATTTTCACTAACGCCACTTACGAAGGTAAAAGAAAAAGTAAACTTAGCTATATTAGTTGGGAGACAAAATTATTAAGAGAAAAGAGGAAGTGTGACTAAAGAAGATATGTTTTCTGATTTGTGTGTGTGTGTCTACTTGGTAGGATGACTTAAGTATTGAAATTAATTTTTATTAAAAAGCCTACTGTTAATAACTCTCTTGGGAGTTATTAAAATGGAAAGGAACCCATTGTGAGAAAGAAGATACTAGAATATTTGGAACTATTCTACTTATAACTGACAGCTGTAAAGCTGACAAAAGAAAAAAAATTAAGGAGCTGATAATATTTTTTGTGGCCAATTTCACATGGCTATTCTCTTCCATATCTGTGTTTGCTTGAAGATGCTGGCGTGTGAGCTGGGGTGTGTCTGAAATGGAAGGGAGATGGAGAATAAAGCCAGTGAATGGGTCATGCTGAAAGGACAACTTTAAATGTACATAAATATTGCTGCTCTGTTTATGCCTATATTTCCTTAGAAAAGAATTTATACAGTGAAGGATAAAAAATGAAATCAGGAAAAGGAGCTAAGGAAGGAAGTCTCTTCTTCCCCTTGCTGTCTGCAAAGAACAGAGGCTGGGAATGGGGAGACGGCACAGGTGGTAAAGCACCTACCGTGAAAGCATCAAGATCTGTGTTTGAGTCCCCACAAGATGTCAGACAAGTTTGCATGTGCTGGCAATCCTGGCACTGAGGATGGAGACCGAGGATGCCTAGGTTTGCTGACCAGCCAGTCTAGCCCAGTTAGTGATTTCTAGGTTCTATGAGAGATCCTGTCTCAAAAAGTAACATAGGGGCTCCTATGTCAACTTCTGGCTCCTGAACATACATCCATCACAGGAACATGCACATGCATGCCACAGGACCATCCTTTCTATACACAAAAGAAGAAATTCTTAGATACAATCTTGGTTTCAATATTTTTATCAGCTGCAATTATGACTTCTAATAGCCAAGAACTCCCAACTTTTTCCCTCTTTTGTTACATTTTGACTGTTACACAACCAATTTCAGTCCTTTGCAGAGACCCCATTGCAACTACCAATTGTATTTGAAAGTTTAATTCTTCAACATTCCAGGGCATCTTTTGACTTGTTGCTTTTAAAGATGAGCTTAATTCCCTGAGTGTTCTCTGGGATCCTATTCAAATTCTACCTCCAAAATTCTGTCACCTTCCATTTCTGTTTTATAACTAAAACTAAGTTCTTTGCTTTTGATGTCAAAATCCCCACAGCTAATGCTGTTTACATTTTTCTGTTCAGGTGGCTGTTGTTCACCAACAGGCCAAGTGGTATGCTATTAATATCTTTACTACTCTTAAATTCTGGTGTTTTGACACCAGTGCCATGTGCCAAAACCTGGTTTTCCTAACCTTAAAGAAAATAGTATTTCCCTATCATTATCATCTGGCAATTGTTCACTTTGTTCATATTTAGATTGTGTGTTTCTTGGACATACTTTTGTTTTCCCTGGAATTTGGAATTGCTTTAGAGTTCTCCTTTAGAAAGACGAAATGGTACCATACTTTTTGCTAATATCATCTAAGTTTTTACAAAGTATAACCTTTCCTTTTTACGCCACTATTTTCTGATGTTGAAACACTTCCTTCTTGAAGTGCTTCTAGTTTAAAAAGGTTAACATGTAGGGCTCCTGAATAGCTAAGAATTTGAAAAACTGGTCTTAGGCAGTTCTAACCACCTCTTGCTGCACCCGGAGTCCCTTTTCTTTCATGTTTTCCACTCTTCCCTATTTGCATGTGACTGCAACCTTTCCCATGGATGATGCTATTGCTATAAAATATATGAATCTTTGATGAAATATATAAACATCTTATATAATAAATGCTTAGTTCATCCCATACTTGATAATTTTGGTCTTAAGACTATCTTTTTTCTTCTAGGACATTAAAATATATTAGACTGATATTTTTTATTTATAATGGTTTTGTTTTTCTCAGTAAATGCTTTAGAATCTTGTTTTGTTATGTTCAATACTTTAAAATTCATATTTTCTGCTTTTCTGTTAAAACTTTTACTACAGGATAGTTAATATGTATTTTAAATAAGAAAACATATTATCTATCAGTTTGAGAAATATTTTTCTATTGTATCTTCAAACCTCACTGTTATTATTTTCATTATTGTATTTCTGAGAATTTCATACACATATTCAATTGAATATCTACTCTCTATTTCACCCCTCTAACTTTCTCCACCCCCCTACAACGTGTCTCCTCCCAATTTCATGTCTTTTCCATGATTCTTCTTTTTTCTTTTTTGAAAATTAGCTAGTTAGATATTGAGTTTCTTGAATCAATAGTTTGATCATAAGTTCTTAGAGATAACTTTGGGTATTCACATGTGATTTATTTATTTTTTGTTTAATCAATCATAGCAGTTTCTTCTATACTTCTTTTCAATCAAAGTTTCCATGTTTGATTTTTATCATTGATTTTTAACCTTCCATTGTACTTAATGAAACTCACCAGAGGGGCCACTTTTCAAAGGTCTTTCAGTTCCATGATGAGCTACCCTTCTTGGGACTCATCATGTGTATTTGAGGCTTTCTTCAAGGAGTGGTGATTTTGGTTGTTCCTCTATGGCTTACATTGAGAGAATAAGACTGGACAAGAATGGAGACAGGGTGAGTGAGCAAGTATTCAATTTGTACCTGAGGTGCTCAAGACTTCTGATCCATGAATGCTTATTATAGGATGTCAGCCTAGGTGCCAAATTTTCCAGAATACATGTGTGCAAAGAAGTATGCAGAGCATTTATCTTTGGGAAGAACCAAGCTAGTGCCACCTGGCTATGAACTCCTGACCTCATCGAGGCTTTAGCTTGAAACTTTAATTTCTTGCATTGTTCATGCTCTCCTCATTCTCCCCTCTGAGTTTGGCTGAACAGGCTGAGTTCAGTCTCCATCTCACTTGTTGTCACTTTAGTGTCTTAGGTCTGTGTGGAGCAGCTCTGTGCTCTCATCTGCTTTCCATATCTCCACAGAACCCTTCTCTCTCGTTATCTTTGTCGTTATGGGCTCATCACTTTCATTTTAAATGTTGTCACTTTAACAGTACCCAGAAAGGATTAATGGGAAAAAAAGCATGTGCTAAATCAAACTATTTGAGGTAGGAAACTATGGTTTGCCCCATGTATGTATGTATGTATGTATGTATGTATGTGTGTGTATTTGTGTATATATGTATATGTATATATTTGTGTATATGTGTATATATGTATATGTATTGTATGTATGTATATATGCATATACATATATGTGTATATATTTGTATATATATATATATTTGCACATGGTTTTAATCTTGTATTTTCTTGTATTTCTGTTTAAACAGAAATGATCTCTGATCTGAGAACAAATAGAATAAGGTCTTCACATTTCTTCAATTTTTCTTTCTTTGTGTATTAGCTTTTTGTGGTATATTTATGTGGTATATGTACATGTATGTGCAAGAACATTATTCCATACACAAGTGTATGTTTGGAGGCTAGAAGTTAATGTTATATGTCTTCCTTAATAGCTTTTCTCCTTGTTTTGTGGAGATGGGTTTTCTCACAGAACCTGGAGTCCATTGATTCATCTAGGTTGGTTGGCGAATGTACTCCAGGGATGCATCTGTTTGTGCAATCTGTACATATCTCCCAGCACTCACTGGCTATAGACACCTGTCCACATAACTGACTTTCCTTGGGTGTTGGGGGATCTGATTTCAGGTCTTCACACTTCCTGACTGCGCCATCTCTCCATCCCCTACTGGAACTTTTTATTTACAGAATTTAGGAGAAGAGAAAGTAATTTCCCCAAGGGGAAATGTTAGGGAAGATAAGACCCTGAGAACATAGCCTAGTCCTGTAGTTTGGAGGGTTTTCCCAAGCTACAGGGCCTTCTGGAACTCTGAAAGGAAGCATGAGTAGGAGTATTAGGTTTCTAGATAGAGACAATGGCCAAGACTCAAAAGAGTTATTGTTCATGTCAGGGAGTTGGAGGCTGGAATCGATTCCTTCAGAGGTATTATTGCAGCATGCATATAACCCTACTCACCGCTGTCACATTGAAGATATATCACCCCTTTTGGTCTTGCTCTTGTCAAGTATTAATGACCCATATGGAAGGGGACAAGGGAGTCTTGGTGGAAGGAGCTCATCAGACTGTCTTCCTCTGCCTGCCTCCTTCTTAAATTCACATATGTCTAACTCACTCCTTGAGACAAAAATGAACAGGCAAGCACACACATGGACCTTCACCTTCTCCTCTCCCCTTGGCACTTTCCTCATGAAGGGGGAGCTGAAAACACAGAAGTGTGTAGCTGGACACAGGCCCAGAAATCTGGAAAGTGTTTTCTGTGGGATCCCCATGGGGAAGCTCGGAGCTGCCAACAGCTCTGGCTCTGGGCTTCCACACACCATCAATCCAGTGCCTGGCAGTCTCTGCTCCCCTCTTCACCTCGCCTCATGCAGAGAGCAGACAGGAGCAACCATGAGTTTCAAGTTGCAGCAGCCAAGCCATGTGGGGAAGTGAAGGAAAGGGGACAGAAAGGACCTAGAGGTCCTGGAAAGCTGCACCTTCCAGCTGTTCTGACAACTCCATTTTGTGCATGGGTATTTTCTTAACCAGCTTTTCATGGACATTTGGATATAGGCGGTGAAGGAGAAATTAGAGCTTTTTAGGGACTGGCAGAGCAGTATGCTAATCAGCCTTCAAGAACCATCTCAGAAAAGGAAATGGAACTTCAGTTGTCTTGAAAGGGAGGCTATGTTTGGAAATAATCAAGGTTAAATTCAGGGTCTTGTGTAGCACAATACTGCTCTCAAATCCAATATTTAGCCAAGAATCCTCCTGCCTCCACCTCCTTATGAGTTTGAATTAGTATTATGTATTAACATGCCCAGTTTTAGGCCATGCTAGCGATCAAACTCAGGGCTTACTTCATGCTAGGCAGGGGCTTTATCACCAGAGACACATCCCAGTCCCCTGGAAGTACACTTTGTTAGAGAGAAGCAGTTGAGGCCCCACAAAACTCCCGGGAATCTCATGTGCATACTTCAAGAGCAGGAAACTAAGGCAAATGGGAACCCACTTCAGCTGTAAAAAGTATGCATATATTATTTGGACCAATAACAAATAAGTTAGGCTCCCTGTGTTAGAATAAAATGTCCACACTTTTTCCATCTTCTGTAGCTAGTGTGATATTCTCCAATAATGTTTTTGTAGAACTAATTTTCTCAGCTCTCATGCTATGATTTGATGTGTTTCTACTTTTGCTCCTCCGCGGAAACATCTACTTTATAGGCAAAGGTTTTTTTGTTTTGTTTTTTGTTTTTTTTTTTTTGGTCAAGATTGATGGCTCCTTAATAACCACACTGAGACTTATTATTCAATATAAATACTAGGCTAATAGCTTAGGCTTGTTACAAACTAGCTCTTACAACTTAAATTAACCCGTATTTCTTATCTGTATGGTGGTTTCTTTTCTCAGCGTGACATGTTCATTTCCTTCTTCCTCTGCATCTGCTGACGACTCCTTTTGACCCCTCCTCCTCCTTTTTCTTCCCAGTGCCCTCTCAGTTTTGCTCTCCCACCCAACTTCTTCCTGCCTAGCTATTGGCCAGTCAGCTCTTTACTAACAATGAGAACAGCACATCTTCACAGTGTGCAGAAGGATTATTCCACAGCAGCACTTGTCTTCTTCATTACAGGAAGAAAGCCAGACTGACTCAGAGGACATGCCCAGGACAGCTCAGCCATTGCTACTGCTAGCGTCAACTTTGACCTCAACATAAGCACCACTATTCTGTTGCATAAAGAAGGCTCCAAATTCACTAGGTTGGATTTTGTTAATCTCATCTGAGATTTGAACCTGAAGTACAGAATTAACAGCCCCTATGTATGAATATAATTAGACAGCATGGGAAGGATAAGCACTTCTATATTCTTTCAGTGCTTTCAGCCAAACAAGGAGTTATAAAAAATAATCAAATGTTTTTAGTGACTGTAATGAGTACTCAGAGTGTTGATTCAACCCTGAAAGGACTGTCTCACATAAGTGAATGCTTGAAGATGCTTTGTGTGTGTGTGTGTGTGTGTGTGTGTGTGTGTGTGTGTGTGTGTGTGTGTTCTTTTACTCTCAGGTGTCAATCCTCTAAAAATACCCTCTCCCTATTTCTTAAAATATAGGGTTTCTTGTTGGCCTGGGGCTTGCTGATTCTGCTATATAAGCTCTAGGTATATTCTAGTCTCTTCCTCCCAAGCTCTGGGGTGACAAGTATGTGCCAGCATGGAAGGTTTCCTCCTTTGTTTTTGTGGAGCTTTTGTTTCTTTAGACTCTAGGGATCAGACTCAGGTTCTTGTGTGGTAAGGGTCTTGCTGACTGAGCTGTCTTCCCAATCCTTCAAACATGTTTTATTTTGTTTTGATTTTTTAACTGAAACTCCGGTTTGTGTCTCTTGATTCAGCCGATGTGTCTGTCAAAATATTGATGATCCTTACCTGGGTCTTCTGACTCCTGTCTGAGTGTCCACCCTGGAGATTCCCACTGTATCTTGATAGAACTCAGTGAACTTTCATTATTGGCTTAAATGGTTTATTTAGCTGGTGGTTACTTAGCTTTTTCTGGGTACAGGAGAATTGTAGGGCCAAGGTATAGTGTACGAATGCTGAACACCCTGACCTTGGGCTGCTTTTTGGTTTCCAAGAATCTTACAGAAGGTCTACTGTGCTCTGGAGCTTGGCAGTATATTCTGTGTAGAATTTCACCCTGGCAGTCGACCTGGAGCAAATGAAATGGTAAGACCTGCACACAGCAGGGAATGATTCCTGGACTCTAGGCTTTGTTTATTTCAAAGAAAGGAGCTATGCTGAACAGCACTTGTGTTAGAGCAGTTTTAACACTCACATAGTTCGCATGTGAGTGAAAAGGAAAGGCCTGTAAACCTGTTAGCATTTTTCATTTTTAAACAAAGACGTTTTATAGTTCTTAACACCAAAACTGTTGTAGTCTAAAACAGCTAAAAGCAGCAAAGCAACTATTTTATTCTTTACTACCAGAAGAATGGGGATTAGTGATTCAGAAATGGTGTCGACAGGAGTGAGGGCTATAGCTCACTTGATAAAGTACTTGCCAGCAGGCATGAAGACCTGGGTTTTATTATCAGCACCACATAGCCTGGGTGTGGTTGCACATGCCTCTAATTTAAGGACTTAAGAAGTAGAGTTCATCTTCTGCTATGTGCTGAGTTCAAGGCCAGCCTGGACTACAGGAGACCATCATCTAAAATAAAAAGTGATGAAGACAGACTTTTCTCCATGTTTATGGTTTCTCCATTTTAGGCCTAATTTGATATTACTTTCTCCTCTAATTTCTTCAAATCATATCTTTTATTAATATCTTGTCCCATCATAGTATTTTTAAATTCTTTCCTGGTTCAGAAAAATATTTCAGCTTGGTATGATGATATTTTTATGCCTAATATTAATATTTAACAGGTGGATGAAAGAGGGTCAAGAGTTGGAAATGAGCTTGGCCTACATAGTGGAGGTTGGACATGAGTCTTGAACACATGGAGAGAAGAAAGAGGAAAGGAAAAGAAAGGAAAGGGATGGGAAGGAGGAGGGGAGAAGGAGAAGAATGTCTTATCAAGGGGAAAATAGAAAAGTAAGATATTAACTTTTTTAACTTAAGAGAATTATTCTCCCTCCATCATAACTGCTATAGTTTATAAAAATCAGACTCAGAAAACATGTCAAGAAATAATTTTTTTTGATGGGAGACAGGGAATGGAGGGTGTACAAAGTACTGTCTTAGTGTTACTATTGCTACAATGAAACACCATAACAGAAGCAACTTGGAGAGAAAAGGGTCTATTTGCCTTACATGTCCATATTGTAGTCCATCACTGAAGGAAGCCAGGTCAGGTCTAACAGGGCAGGAACCAGGAGGCAGGAGATGATGCAGAGGTCATGGAGGGGTGCTGCTTACTGCCTTATTCAAGTAGGACACCACATCTGTTACAACAGCTGCAATAGGAATCACTACCTCATTAAATTTTCAGTAGCCAACTGTCATTGTTCATGATCCATTTGTCATCTTCTGCACTCACTGGCCAGATAGGAGAGTTGAAGAGAGATATGGTAGGAGCTGTCACTTCTGCATCCCTCAAGTCCTTGATGGTGGCACTAATTTCTGCAGTTCCTTCAGGGGCGTAGTAATTATTTTTGAGTCACGATTTTCATTAGCAGAGGCAAGTCTAAAGGCTTCCATTTAGCATTTCCAACTGCAATAGCCCTCACTCTACAGGCCAGGGAAGCAATGCGAGAATTCTGCCAATTTCTAAGTATAGCTGTCTCAATTATACATTCTGGAACTGGGAAAATAACCATAGGATGAGTTCAGGGACTACAGGACCATATTATGTGAGTCAGACATCACCCAAAATGCCAACAATCGCCTGACTATAAGCCCATATTTTAACTGGAAGGCCACAATGTTTCTTGGAATCTCTTGGCATAAGCATCAAGTCAGAACTAGTTTCCAATAAACTTGGAAAGTCTGATTGTTCCCTTTCCCCCAGTGTATAGTTACCCTTGTAAAAGGCTGTGAGTTTTTCTGGGGAAGAACTGGAGGAATCCGGAAAGTTAAACTTTTAGGTGTTGTGGTGGTTTGTATAGGAATAGCCCCCCCCAAATTCATGTGTTTGAATGCTTGCTCACCAAGGAGTGACACTATTACGAGGTGTGGCCTTGTTGAAAGAAGTGTGTCACTTGGGGTGGGTTTTGAGGTTTCAAATGCTCAACCCAGACCCAGTGTCTTCTTCTCTTGCAGTTTGCCAATTCTGATGTAGAACTCTTAGCACCTTCTACAGCACCAGGTCTGCCTGCATGCTACTGTGCTTCCTGCCATGATGACAGTGGACTAAACCTCTGAACCCATAAGACAGTTGCAATTAGATCTTTTCCTTATAAGAGGTGCTGTGGTCATGGTGCCTCTTCACAGCAACAAAACCCTAAATAAGACATATATTTTATCAAGGTCCTTTCTCACAGGAACCTTCATTCATGGTGTTCTGGGTTTGTAAAATGGCTCAAATCTGGAAATTGATTCACAGGCCAAGATTAAAGGTGTGTTTTCCCCTTCAAGATCCAGATTAGAGATGTGTCTTTTCCCAGTTCAACTGAACTGCATTAAAGGTGTGTCTTTCTACCTCAACGATATGGACTAGAAGTAGATCTTTGTACTTAAAATTAAGCAAAAGTCCTTCACAGGCATACCCTCCATTTTTTTTTAATTTTACTTAATACCAGATGTTATCAAGATGAAAACAAAGAATAGTCATCATTTATACTGAAATGATAAACTAAACAACAAGACCCTGTCTGTAAAGTTTGCTCTGACATATAATGTACAATTACTACCAAAGTCTATGACATAGATAAGTTTGTATATTTGCCCCCCAATCCACTGGAGGATCTTTGCAAGTCAAAGATATTGCTCATAACTTCTTTTATGATTCTATTTTTGGCTGGCATGTATTAATTAGATTCATGTATATGGGGTTCAGTATGATATTTCAATTCATACATATAGTATGCGTTAACTAAACCCATCTATCTTCACTCCTCCTCCCCTGACCTTTCCCTACTGCTGGAGACTGCCACTTAGATGTATGGCCTTTCAGCATCCGTCATGAGAGTGAAAATAGCATTCATCTTTTTTTAACTGACTGACATCAGGACCCACTACATAGTGACTATTCACTGTGTTTTTCTGCCCAAATACACATGTATATTTTATTTACCTCTGGTACCTAGAATTCAAGTATGGTAAGCCAATACATTTACTAATTTCATTAGGAGAACTGAAGCTTTCAGAAAGTTACTTCAGTGGGTAGCATTAATTTCAACATATACGTTTCTGATAGACCTTCCACAAGTTCAAGTTTTTCTGTAAAAAACTGGTCACACAGCCTGCCATTATTAATGATCACATTAATTTTGCAGTTACATGAAAGGCAGATGCATGGGTCATACCATGAACTGTTCTCTTCTTACTGGTTTTGAAATGTCTACTTTTAATCTATTCCATTTTCAAGGGATAAAAAGGTAAAAAAAAAAAATTAAGGGTGTTTTAAGAAATGAGTGGTTCTTCATTATTGAGGTACAGTTTCTCCTCATAGCCCTTAGCTGTCCTGGAACTCTCTCTATAGACCAGTCTGGCTTCAAACTCAGAGATCTGTCTCCTGAGTGCTGGGATCAAAGTGTGTGTGCCACCAACGCTTGACTGAAATAAGTGATTCTCATAATGTTTATACGTGTATATAAGTGGAGATGGGTGTGGCTGTACACTAGAGGGGAATTCCCATGATGTTGTGGAATATTCATTTAAGATGTGTTACACTTGTTTATTCTATGAAATATTTGTTTAATGATGCAAAGATGTGTTGTTTTCTTTTATGTTGCTTTTATTTAATTCTGTAAAGCTGTGTTACTTGGCCTATCTGAAACTTCTTATTGGTCTAATAAAGAGCTGAACAAGCAATAGCTAGGCTGGATATGTAGAAAAAGAAAGGTAAAAAGCTCAAAGGCAAAAGGTAGATGGGATAATTTAAGAAAAGTTGGTTAGATATAAGCCATGCTAAGGTTGGGCATTTGTAAGTAAGAATAAATCTCCATGCAGCTGAAGGAAGGGTCCCCAAAGAGTAAAAACAAACAAAACCCCCAAACCAACTACACTGTGATAATACTTTGTATTCGATATGTTGCTGCTTGCAGGGAATATTTGCAGCAAACTAGTATGTTGAGAGTTTGCAAGGTGGGACCAGAGTGGCTTTGAGAGCAGAGGGTCCCAGCAGCTCAGCAACCCTCAGTTCTCCATTCGGCCAATGATGGTAGAAACAACTGTTCACATAGGAACAGGTGATGCAGGCATGTTCAGCAGCTGTCCTCCAAATTTAGTAGATTAACACAGCCTAGACAGGGAAATGGCTCTGAGAAAACTCAGTTTCTTGACCTATCTGGGGCTAGAGAGGTCATTGGGTTTCTGTGTTCTTTTGAACTCTGGGAAGACGGGCTTCAGTAGTGTTAGCCTCTGAGAAGCCTCAGCTACATTGTAAAGGTCAACATTTGGCAGCTGGAGTCAGAAGCAGGCATGTGGGAACCACAATTCTGTCCCTCTTACCTCCTTTTATGTCTCATTGCTTTTGTCTCCTCAGTTCCAAGTTACCGAGATGTAACTGTTGCGTGCCCGAGCTAGACACTGAAGACTTGATGATAGTAAAGAATATATGTAATGTCCTCAAGTTGGTAAAATTCTAGTAATGGGGCAAGAAGATATAAATAAAACAGCAGGATAAATGAGATGATGGACACTACACAGTGAACTTAACTGGACATTTCCATATCTTGTATCATACACCTAGGGGGTCTTTTGGGGGGCAATAGTGACATTTATTGTGGCTTTTAAAGAATGGGCAGTGATGTTCCCAGATTTTATGACTGGGAAAGCATTTTAGACAGATGCAATTACTTAGCATAAGCTAATTACTAAGATCATTATATTAAGTAAATATTTGTTTCATTTGCACACAAACATGTACAAAGGTTTGACTCTAAAGATGTGTCTGGAAAGGTAAGAATTAAGCCCAATTAAGTCTAGATATTCCAGGATTGAGGTCATCATTTGTCCTCTATTTTGATGAAGATGTCTTATTAAAGACTGAAGCTAGGCACAGTGTTGAATAAGTGAAGATGAGACTTATTGGGGAGTAAAACACTCAGGTATAATATTGTAATTTTGTATTTGTATTTGTAATTTCTAGTGCTATGATAAAGCACTATGACCAAGGCAACTCATAGTAGAAAGCATATAACAGAGGCTTATAGTTTCAGAGAATGAGTCCATGACCATCTTGGTAGGCAGGCAGGTGGGTGGGCAGATGGGCAGATGGGCAGATGGGCAGGCAGGCAGATGGTCAGTAGGCAGTGGGTAGGCAAGTGGTCAGCCAGGCAAATGGGCAAGCAGGCAGGCAGGCAGGCGGGCGGGTGGGCGGGCAGTGAACCCCAGGGATTAGTTTGTCTCTGCTTACCAAGCACTGGGATCTGGGATTACAATGTGTGTCCTGCATCTGGCAATTTTACCTATGAGTTTGGAGGATCGGACTCAGGTTCTCGTGCTTACAAGGTGAATGCTCTCTTGATAGAGCCCTCTTTCCAGACAGTGTTGTGTCTGTTTTGTTTTTCACACATGATACTGTAAAGTCTAAATAAAATGGTTGCTGTAGTGGGAAAATGTGCAAAGAAGTATTTTAGTGGAACTTTTTTTTTTTTTTTTTGGTCTATGTTAGGGCAGCTATAACTCACTCATTTCAAAAAATGCTGAATACAGTCTCTGTGTGCACTCAGAGCCAGGATTCCTGGGTCACGTGCTACTCCATTTTCAGTGTCTGTTTTCTTCCTCCCTCCCTCCCTCCTTCCCTCCCTCCCTCCCTCCCTCCTTCCCTCCCTCCCTTCCTTCCTTCCACTTACATTTTTAAGAATCTTATACACGACTATTTACATTATTTATAACTCTCTCTCCGTCTCTCCATCTCCTCCTGTGTTTTCCTCACTTCCTCTCAAATGCATGACCTAGTCAATTATATATGTATATAACCTACTAAATTTATTTAGCATTGCTCATATGGACATGTGGTTAGTTAGGGTTGACCACTTGGGATTGGACAATATATTATGGAGCTTTCCCTGGGGCAAACTGATCCCACCTCTCTCAGGAGCTGTTGATTGCCATAGTTTTTTATGGAGGGGCTGTGCTTTGTGACATTTCCTCCATCCACACTAGCATATCCAGTGGTGCTGTTATGGTAGGTCTTATTTAGGCAGCCATATTGTTGAGTTTTCATGGGTGTCACTTTCCTGCCATGTGTAACAGCAGGTGTTCTGAGCACCTGGCCCTTACAATCTTTCTTCCCTCTCTTCCAAGATGGTCCTTGAACTCACGTGTAGGGGTTGTATTGTAGACATAACTGTTGTGAATGACAAACCACAGTTTGCTTGTTTGGGGAGAGAGCTGTTTACTTTTTGATAAAGAACCTCTTCTAATCCAGGCTGACCCCCAACCAATTCACTGTACAGCTTAGGCTGGCTTTGAACTGCTGAACCTCCTCCTCCTCAATTCTGGGATCACAGGCATGCACCCATCATCCTGAGTCCTACCAATGGTTTCATTCTGCATTTTTTCAGGTGGCTTGTAAAGTAGAATACCTTGTATACCTGTCATCATTTTCATGTCATCCATTGGATTATTTGTTGTACTATTCTTGAGACCAAGTAGTTGACAAAATTTGGACATTTACTGAATCTCAGATATGTGATTCCAAGTTATCTTTGGTCCTTGTTGTTTTCCTTCTGGGCAGAGGCTTTCCTGTTTAATGGAGAATACAGCTCCTGTTGTTTATACTGCTCTCCTTACCTCAGCTTTTGGTGTGGTGTCTAGAAGATTTCACCAAGCCCATGTTCCCAGCCCTTCTTTTTCAGGGATGCAGTGAGACCAGTCCTCATGCTCATTTGTTTCTACAGTTTTTGTGTGGTGCAAACAATGGTCCAGTTTCATCCTTTTACATTTGAAATCTAGTTTTCTCAGCTGTGGTTATTGAAAAAATAGTTTGAGCCTCCCTATAAGCTCTTAGTGATCTTGTCCTAAAATAATTGATATGCCTGCAGAAAGCCTCTGCAGGTAAGGTCACCACACATGGTGGATGGAGAGAGCCAACTCCTATGAGCTGTCCTCTGACCTAGACATGTGCACCATGACATTTGTGTGCCACTCCCAGCAAAATAAATAAGCATAATAACATTTTTAGATTTATTTATTTAGTATGTACACAGCATCTGTCTGTCTATATGCCTGCAGGACAGAAAAGGGTGCCACATCTCATTACAGATGATTGTGAGCTACCACTTGGTAACTGGGAATTGAACTTAGGACCTCTGGAAGAAGAGCCAATGCTCTTAACCACTAAGCCTTCTCTCCAGCCCTCTAAACCACTTAAAAAAAAAAAAAGCAGAGGATTGTAAAAGTTTGATTTGCCTCAATTCTCCTTGTTTCTGGTTCTATTTTTGTCCCATACTGTTTCAATTACTATAGCTATGTAATATAATTAAACATTAGGAAGTGTGGTATCTCTGTTGTTTTCTTTTCTTGGCTCTTCATGTTTTCTATGGCTCCAGATAAGTTTTAGGAGTTTTGTTGTTATTTGTTTGTTTGTTTGTTCCTGCTAAGAATCCCACTGGGATTTTGATGGGGATTTAGTTAAACCTATATATTTCTTTGAGTCACATGGACATTTTATATTAATTTTTCTCATCTATAAACATCTTTATCTTTCATGTTTTGTTTCTTTTGTAATTTCTTTCATTGATGTTTTATAATTCTTATTGCACAGATGTTCCAACTTCCATTGATTTAATTCTCCACAAACATTAATTAATTTTTATTTCTCCTTTTTAAGATATGATTAAGAGTAGTCTGTCAATTTTATTTTTTCAATCTACCTTTGAGTCTATTCACTTTTCTCAAGCTTTTTTTTCATTCATGTCTGTGGTGATTTTTATTATTTCCTCCCTCATGCTAATATTGGGTTTATTTTGTTTTTGTAGCTGCTAGAGCCATGTTGCTGAGTTACTTATCGAGCTCTTATTAAATGCAAGAGCATACTTTTATATACTCCTTAGAAGTGATGTCACATCCCATTCACTTTGATATGTTGTATTGCCATCGGTGACTGAATCAAGTTTGGTTGAGTAGCTTCCTTTTCTAGCTATGTGGTGTTTTATTTGTGAACCCATTAAACTAAAGTACTTTTTAAAACAACAACAACAACAAAAAGGGTTGAGGCGAAATCTTACTACATTGGTTAGGCCAAACCTAAACTCTTAGGCTCAGCCTCCCAAGCAGTTAAGACTATCATTAACACCCACCTAAGCTGTTTTAGTTTTGAATGTATGTGGGGGGAAGGGTCCATGTGCTGGTGTCGGGGAGTATACCCACGCGGAAGCTGCAGAGCGACCCACTATCATTCCTTCAGAACCATCTGCTTTGTCTTTTGAGAGGAAGTCTCCCAAGGAGACTTTCTGCTAGTTTACTTGTCTGCACTGGCTGGACAATGGGTCTCTGCCTTCCCTGGGCTGAGTGATTCACCACACCTGTCTATGAGAGCTGAGGACCAAACTCGGGTCCTTCTATTTTCTATACACTTCCACACTGAGCTGTCTCCCCAGCTCCCAAGTCAGATGGTTTTCAAGTTTTCTTTGATTTCTTTTTTTAACTCACTGGTTAACTGTAAAGGAACATTTATTTGTTTGTTTTTCTTTGCTTTAATCCCATGTAATTATGAATTTCCTAAGATTCACTCTGTTATTGATTTCTAGTTTCCTGCTGTTTGAAATCAGAAACAATATGAGGCACAGTTTTAATCCTGAGTTCTAGTTTTGTGCATTGAACATTCTGTTTACGGTAGAAAACAATGTGTGTCCCTCTGCTGATGGAAGGATTCATCCATATTCGTATACCAGAGCATCCCCTTGCTGGTGTATACCAGAGCATCTCCATGGCTGTTAACCATGTGGAAAGCAGGGCTGAAGTCCCATACTGTTACTCTACTGCCTCTCACTTCTTGTCTCATGCCTATCAGTCTTGCTTCATATGTTTAGTTGCTCCACTACTTGCTATATAATTTATGATCTGTTGCATTTATTCTTCTTATGTCTCACTGAAGAATTGTCTCCTTTAGGCCTGGCCATGAGGAATGCTTTAAAACATGTTGGTTCTAGGTTGACCTCAGCCCTCCCTCAGCAGGCATCACTAGCAGCCCCTCACAAAGTTCAGGCCACAAATACTCATGCTCCTCCAGCTGCCATTCCTGGTCCCCGCTGTCCTCTATTTTTAATGACGGGTCCCAGCCCTCCTCCCCACTTCTGTCCCATCTCATGTAAGATGATGGATATGGAGAGGTGGTGTGGACTGGGGGGGAGCTGGTGTATATGTGGCTTTATTGCCAGTGAATTTCTTGTTATTTAAAGTCCTGTGGCTTGTGACCTTTTACCTAATAAAGTGTTAGAATAAAGAAGAAGAAGAAGAAGAAGAAGAAGAAGAAGAAGAAGAAGAAGAAGAAGAAGAAGGAGAAGAAGAATAATTGTGTCCTTTACCATTAAATAAGGGTGATCTGTCTTCTCACAATGTTCATCTAGTGTCTATTTTATCTGAAGAAATCATCTCTGGTCTCATCTGGTTTCTATTTTCATCAAATATCTGTTCCCCTCCCTTACTGTCGGTTTGTGTGTATCTTAAGCACAAATAGGTCTATTGTAGGCAGCAGAGTACATTTGTTTTTAAGTTTTTTTCTTTTATTTATTCACTAATTTTGTTTCCTTTTACTGAATAGTTATCTATTTGCATTCAAAATTACAGATACCTGAGGGCTTACTTACACCATCCTTATCTCATTCTCTTTATTATCTATTTACTATTATTTTGTAGCTCTTTTGGTCCTTCATTACTTTTGTGTTTCTTACCCATGTGACTTGGTAATTTTCTGAAATTCCAGCCTGCAGAACCTGAGAAACAAATGTTAAGCTATCTGGTCTATGCTATCTATCTCTCTCTATCGGTCTGTCTGTCTGTCTGTCTGTCTGTCTGTCTGTCTATCTATCTATCTATCTATTTATCTATATATCTATCTATCTATCTACCTATCCATTTTTTTTTAGCCCAAATGGGTTAAGAAAATGAATGATTGCATAGCTGCATCAGAAAGTATATATGATGGACATAGGGCATTTTTACAGTATGGAATATGAGGAAATAAGACTAAAAATACCACCAAGGTCATGTAATGAAGGTGCATAGGAGCTACCTGAACTACTTTTCAGTAACCAGACTGAATCATCAGCTTTTTATATGTCAAGTGTATGAGCAGGTCTATGGTGCTAAAAATGAAAAGTTAAAATGTGCCATCACACGCTCACATCTCGACTCTATAAAAGCCTAGTGCGTTCTGTGTCACTTTTCTCATCACTGTTAACAGATAACTGACAGAACAACTTAGACGAGAAGGGTTTGTCTCATACAGTTCACACCTTGAGGGGAAAGCATGGCCATAGACCCATGCAGCATGGCTTGTCACCACTGTGGCTGAGCAGAAGGTAGAGAGCTTGGTCCAGAGTGGAGCCAGGGTATAACACTCAAAGTTTTCCCCTGAGAACTTGCCAGTTATGCCCTATGTCCTGAAGCCTCCACACTTCCCTATGACCAACAGGCTTTTGAACCATCATCCTGAGGGAGGCATTTCACATTCTGACCACAGCACTCTGAAGCCTGCTGTGCCTCAACTCTTCCAAGTGTAGAGCTACCTCTGTCACGTCCTGCCCCAAGCTGATAATATTTTTCATTACAATGCAAATAAGTACCTGTACCTGTAGCTTGCAGACCAAACAGCAGTAAGGTTTTTCTTCTTCTTCTTCTTCTTCTTCTTCTTCTTCTTCTTCTTCTTCTTCTTCTTCTTCTTCTTCTTCTTCTTCTTCTTCTTTTTCTTCTTCCTGATCTTCACAAGTGGGCAAATGCCAGTCTCATTAACTTTCCTTGAGAGTTCTTTCAGATGTACTTTTTAGAAAACACAAATGAACATTAAGCAACAAAGTTCATTTAAAGTCAGTATTGACATTCTCTTCCACAATGACAGCATTTCAGCTGTCATAGGACTATGTACCCAGAATAGACCTCTGTGATGGCGACCCCTCCGCTCTCATTTCCGGATGCTGATTGGATGGCAAAAGTGCACATTTCTGTTTTATCCTATTAGAAGTGTTTTGTTATTTGAAATCAATACTGTGCTTCCATGATACATTTTGAGTTCACTCGGTCTCCTCTGTTTTTGTAAACAGGGGAACATATCTTATAAACCTGCATGACGTGACCTGCTTAAATTTCAAGATGTGATTTTATACATTGACCATTTTTTTAAGGACATTTCAGGGACAATGGAAGTAAGCAAGTGATATCTATACAGTCCACAAAGAATCCAAGACAAGTCCATCTTAGAGAGACATTTTAAAGATGTGTTAACATATTTCTCACCCATAAATCTTTCTTAAGCAATTTCCCAACCCTTTAGAAGATGTTTAAGGAACCCCAAATGATTGTCTGCTAACTTGAGAAGTGTCTTCTTGGAGCAGAGGCTCATTGATTCAGTGGATGAGTAAACCAATTAAATACCCTTTCCATAGTCTTCCTACTAGATTTTGCATTTATCTAGGTTAATTAAAGTGAGCAAATTCTTAGAAAGTGAGATCTATTTCTGGTAAAACTGTATTTACTAAACAGTACAGAACTAGTTTCCAATCTTTAGTAATTATCTCTCATCAAAGAATATTTTAACCTCCAAGATTCCCAAAGCTTTGAGATATATATTATGATTGCAAAGCAATAGGTGATATTAATACATAGGAAGCATGAACATAGTAAGTGTGAAAATATAAAGTAGAAAATAAATGAGTTTGAGATAAGCAATTGAACGTTGGACCTCTCTGAATTAAAGCTAGTGTTAGTTCCAATGGACAGAGATAGCAAAAAGGTACAAAAGAATGAAATACAGAGAAAAAAAACCAAAACCAACCAACCAAACAAAACAAACAAATAAACAAACAAAAAATCCAGAAAAACGGGGGGGGGGGGTGGATCAGAAGCCAGACTTCTCTGTCTTGTATGCCTAACTGCCAAATGATCTGTTTACTGTCTTTTCACTCTCACGTAAAGTGTCTATGCAGGAATGCAGGGAAGTGGTAAACCACTGTACTGAAATTTCAATGTTGGCCAGAGAAATTCCTATATCCATAGAAAATTTCCTAAGAGTGAACGATAACTATGTCAGCTAGTGCCAGGGAAGTGATATATTTTTTTTTCTTTCTCTTTTATTTCTGAGTTTCCCGCTTTGCCACTGTCCACCATTGCCTCCTTAAGACAGATAGTCCTGTTGTATGGCCTGAGGTACACAGTGTCCTGATAGGCCCTGGCATCACATTCCCAGCCACCCATGGATGTGCTAACTTCTCTTCAATAAGCTTAGAAATGAACCGAAGGTGAGTAGATGGTGTTGATTGGCTTCGATACCAACTTTCAGCACTAAAGCTAGATTCTAAGGCTCTGGGACTGGGGTCATTGGCAGGGTAAGAAACCCAAATCCTACCTCAGAAGAGACACATGTAAACAGAAAGGGAAAGGCTCCTGTTTTGCATATTTAAGAATACATCTTCTTTAAAACAATTCTGTACGGCTGGAGGAATAGCTCAGCTGTTAAAGGCTAGGCTCACAACCATAAATATACAATAATTCTGTAAAGAATAGCTTCCAAAGGCTGAACAGTTTGATCCACTTAGCTATTAAATTTTAAATCTCTCACAAAATGAAGCAAGCTTCTTCAGGTTTGTAGAAATGGTCATTTCTTTACCTGACACTTGAAAAAAATGACTGTAAATTATAAGATGTTAAATGGGAGAAATGCCAGTTCACTTCCCAGTGAATATTTAGTATCTCTTAAACTTTACCAATGTTTAGCAACACTTTTGATTCCATTTTCTTTCCATCAGACAGTCCATCTTCTCTAATTGCTTTGGTAATTTGCAACATCAATACTTGCCATAACTACATTTACCTGTGGGACACCGAGAACTCCCATGTGGTCTACCCATCCCTGTATTTGCTTTTGAGGTTAAATTTATATTCAACAACATGCACAGGTCTAAATGTGTCATGGGAGGGGTTTTGACAAAGCTTAAACCTCAACCCAGACTTTGTCAGGGAATGGATGATGTGTATTGTTTTAGATTTAGATAATTCTATTAATTCTTTATTATACATTTTAATTGAAGGGATTTTAAGATTAACATTGCATATTAAGGGATCAGACTCTCCTTTCCAGTCTCTGACCAACCTTGTTAACATATCTTTGGTGCCAAGCATGGTGGTTCATGTCTCACTACTCAGGATGCAAGGGCAGGTTGCATCCCGCAAGTTGCCAAGTCAGCCAGGGCTCCATAGTGAGTGTGAAGTCAGCCTGTCTGTGTACTTGGAGCTGTCCCAGAATACAAGATAATTTACTAACTCATGAAACAATAAGATGTTGAAGACACATTGAACACAGAAACATAATGCAGTCAATGTGTTGGAAACAGGAAAAATGTAGTTGAGAATAGAATGAAAAATATCCTCTTTCCTCAAAGGAACTGGTTTTGTCAAAAAAGAAATTGCCTGTCCTTATATATTTTTTAATGCTGCTTTAAGAAAACAGAATACTCATTAGGCAGCAAGTCAGAAGACTTGGGGCTGGCCCAGTGCAGGATCCCCTGTGGCAGATTTTTCCATGTGACTGGAGCAGTGTTTTCCCCACTCAGCTCCTGTGGCACTGAGTTAACAGTTTATGAGGCTATTAGTCAATGTCTGGATAAAGAATCAGAAAGAGATACATAGGTATTTCAGTTTGAGGAAGAAGTTGTCTAGTATGGTGGTGTATGCATGATCGACTAAAGTGGTGCATATATGATCAGCTGAGGTAGTACATACATGATCAACTGAGGTGGTGTGCACATGATCAGCCAAGGCCCAGGGTAATAATAACAAGAGGTTCACAGAGACTTGTATCAGAGAGGGGTTTATTTGGGGTTGCTGTAGGTGTAGCTATGGCTGGGGTGTGGCCCATCGGCCAATTATAAACTCAGCTGCCAAGACTTACTACATTGCTGTGATTTCTAGCCTATGCCCATAGTATTCGGGGTACCTCAGCAGGTGTAGGACATTCACAGTGCTTTGCTGCAGGGTTTGGGTACTGCACAAGCTTAGACGATGTCACCCTGGAATTCAGAGGAGGCAAAAGGACTGATTAAACAAGCCATTTAAGGCAACAATCCAGTAGTGAAGGATCATGAACTGATGCATGAAATTGTGCTTGAACTGTCTGCATAAGTCATGGGAATTAATTAATTGACTTGGGAAAAATCAAATAGAAAGACAAGGGTTCATATAATACTGCCATTGCCCATCTGAGACCTAAGGTCCATGGTGTAGAAGCTACATCTATTATCCAAAGACACTTGTATATGAGATGCTAAGTTTGCATCCACCAAAACACCAAACAATGGACGTCAAAGCCATAGAAGCCAAATCATCTTGTTACTGTGCAAGAAGGCTGGCCACAGTGTGGAGTAGGAGCTGAGCTTTTTTGGATGTTCCAATTGTTAGTGTGACAGGTGTTGGTGTCCCCATGCCCAAAGATTATAGTTGCCAGCTCTGTATCTACCTCAAGTCAAAGGTGGCTAATTTTCAGAAAGGAGACACTGGATGTCTCATTTTGACTTGAATATCAAGCCATTGAAATGTATTTAAAATACTTGTTGGGACTTGACTGAATTGTACTGAAAGGCCTTCTTTTCACAGAATAAGTTGCCTCTTAAGCAGTAGCAGGTGCCTCTGTCTTGGTAAGAAGTTTAATGTGTTTGTGGGTGGAGAACTTTCTCTTCTCCTGCCCCAGGTTTCATGCTTTCTTTGTCTGTTATAGTAACCTCCTCTTTGAATAACAATAACGTAGAAATTCACCCCCTTTCAGTAAAGGACCAAAATATGAATGTCTCAGAGTCCTGGGAAAAGACATCCAGAAAAACTGTATAATAATCTACCTCAGATGTTAGACTGTTGAAAGAGATTCTTACTTTAAAAAGTGAAATAAGATCACCTTGTCTCAGATCTCAATTTAGGCAGAGGCTCCCTGCTTGACCAGCATTCACACCCACCAGGTAGGCTACCTTCAAGAGGATCTTCCCCACTCTCTCCTAGCTTGCCTACTCTATCTACAATCCCCATCCCCAACCTAGTCCCAGCCCCGAACTCAGGAAGAGATCCCCTGCTCAACCATAAGCCACAGTTGCCAGAAGATAAGGGAGGAAACATAAACCAAGGAACAAAACCCACCTAACAAGTACAAACTCAGAAATTGGTGCCTAGACCTATAAACCTCAAACTCAGATGCCTAGAAAGCAGCTTATGAACACAATCAACAACAGCAAAGGCAATATGTCTCTATCATAGACTGTTATCCTACTACCGAAAGCCCTGAATATTTCAACCTTAAAACCAACTTTATGAAGATGATAGAGGTTCATAAAGAGGAAATGAATAAATTCCTTAAAAAGTATCAAGAAAGCTAAGTTTAAATAAATGAATAAATTTTTAAAAAATGAATAAAATTGTTTAAGACATGAAAATGTTAATAGAAGCAATAAGAAAACACAGACTGAGGGAATTCTGGAAATGGAAAATCTGGGTAAGCAAACAGAAACTACAGATGCATCACAAACAGAAAACAAGATAAGGAAGAGAGAACAGAACCTCAGGTGTTGAAGATATAATAGAAGAGATTGATAATGATTAAAGGAAAACCCCACAAAGATAAAGTTTCATTTTTTAACATCTATGCCCCAAACAAAGGTCACCCACTTTTGTAAAAGAAATACTACAATCTTAAATCACACATTAACCTTTACACAGCGAGAGTGGGAGACTTCAATACCCTACTCTCACCAATGGATAGATCAGCCAGGAAAAAACTAAACCGAGAAACATTGAAGCTAACAGACATTTTAAACCAAATGGACTTAACAGATATCTACAGAACAATTCACCCAAACTCAAAAGTTCTGCTCGGCACCTCACAGAACTTTCTCCAAAATTCATCACATACTCAGTCACAAATCAAGTGTCAACAGATAACAATAAAATTGAAATAACCCCTGTATCCTATCAGACCACCAGGGATTAAAGCTGGTTTTCAATGACAAGAGATACAACAGAAAGCCTACAAACTCATGGAAGCTGAACAACTTTCTACTAAAAGAAACTGGATCAAGACAGAAGTAAAGAAATTCAAGGCAATACCACTCTTTGGCATATACCCAAAGGACACTGCATCCTATTACAAATACACTTGTTCATCTATATTTATAATAGCTTTATTCATAATAGCCAGAAACTGGAAACAACCCAGATGTCCCTCAACTGAAGAACAGATAAAGAAAATGTACATTTACATAATGGAGTATTACTCAGCTTTTAAAGACAATGACCTCATGAAATTTTGCAGGCAAATGAATAGAACTAGAAAATAATCATCCTGAGTGAGGTAACCCAGACCCAGAAAGACAAACATGGTATCTACTCACTTATCAGTGGATATTAGCTGTTAAGTCAATGGCAGTTATACTACAACCCACAGATCCCTAAAGGCTAAATAACAAGAAGGGCTCTAAGGGAGAGGCATGGAACTCCCAGAAAAGGGAAATATAATAGATTTTGTGGGTGGTATTATGGGTGGGTGGGGATGAGAACAGGAGAGATCAGGTGGGAATGAGGAATGGAGAGAGTGTAGGGAGAGATGGCAGGAGTTGGAAGGGGTGATGTGGAAATCTAGTGCAATGGAAACTTCCTGAATTTGTGAGGGTGACCCTGGTGAGGACTCCTAGTAATGGAGGATACAGAGCCTTAACTGGCCATCTTCTGTAACCAGGCAAGGCTTCTGGTGGTGGGAACAGGACACCAACCCAGCCACAAAACCTTTGACCAAATATCTAACTTTCCTGTAAGATGCAAGAGGGCAATGCAGGCACAGAACTTGTGGGAGTGGTCAACAAACAGCTGGTTTGATTTGAGTCCCATGCCATGAAAGGGAGCCCATGCCCAACACTACCTAGATGACCAGGTACTGGAGGATGGATAGCCTGGGGTGGGGGTGGGAATCAATAAAATGATTCCTAATGATAGTCTGCTATATTCACAGATCAGTGCCTAGCCCAATCCTCACCTGAGGGGCTACCACCGGCCACTGATTTGAGCAGAGCCCCACAGTCAAATATTAGGGAGAGAGAGAGAGAGAGAGAGGCCAAATTTGGGATCTCCTTTGGGTCCCTCTCCTTGAAGCTCAGAGAATCCCATGGAAGAATGGGAAGAAGGACTGTAGGAGCCAAAAGGGTTGAGGACACCAGGAGAACACGGCCCATAGAGTCAACTAATCAGGGCTCATGGGGGCTCACAGAGACTGAAGTGGCAAACAGAGCCTGCATGGGTCTATTCTAGGTCCTTTGCAAAATGTTATGGTTGTTAGCTTGGTATTTTTGTGGGCCTCTTAAGAGTAGGAGTGGAGGTGTCTCTACTTTTGCATGCTCTTGGGACCTTTTTCCTCCTACTGGCTTGCCTTGCCCAGCCCTGTTGTAAGGGTTTGTGCTTAGTCTTCTTGTAAATTGCTGTGCCTTGTTTGGTTGTTATTCCTAGGAGGCCTGCTATGTTCTGAAGAGAAACAGAGAAGGGATGGATCTGGGAGAGAGGGGAGGTGTGTGTGTGTGTGTGTGTGTGTGTGTGTGTTGGGGGAGGGACTTGGTAGAGCGGAGGGAGGAAAAACTGTGGTCAGGATGTATTGTATGAGATAAGAATTAAAAAAGCAAAACAAAACATTGTTTAATCATGAAAAGATATATTGCATTGGCTTTTATTTATGAATTCAAAGCTGAGGAAGTTTTACTTGAGTGACTGGAAAATGTGCTGTGGATACTATCTAAAGAGCAGCCAGCTAGCCTGCTTTAAAACTCACGACAGTCACTAAGATGCACTAACCACACAAACTGTTTTGGTCTGAGAATTTCAGATTGAGTCCTAACAATGCAGCTGCAAAGAACACCAGACCCTTTCGCTAAAAATCTCAGGGTTTATACCTGTCAGAAATAAAGTGTCATGTTATTGTGTGGGCCTTTTTTCCTAAGGGTTACTCAATTTAGTAATGATCAACATGGCTGGTTGAGGCCCTTAGGTTTAGGGATTTCTAGCCATTTGAGGTGAGCTCTAGTTTCCTGAATTATATGAGTTAAGGAAGACAATGGAAAACTGACTCTTAAATTAAGACATTTGTCATTAGAATCCTTTCAGAGGCTCACTCTCTGTGTGTCTAAAGAATGTCTTGAAGGATAAAAAGTTTTACACACACAAGAAATTTTAACACAAATTTTTGCATCATTTTATCAGAGTCTCTCTTGCAGTTATACCTAATGTTAGCCCAGGTGCTATTAATTAGTATTCAGTTTTCCTTGAACTTGGCATTAAAAGAAAAATCACTCCCTGGCATTTATTTCAGAGAGAAGCCGTTCAGGGAAAAGCATATAAATCTGGGTATTATTTTACCTGGCAATCCAAGATGGGCTAGAATAAAAGAAAGTAAGTTTCTCTCTGAGGGGAAAAAATCAACTACATCTCAAGCTTTCTTCATGAACCATTACTTGGAATTAATTCAGTTATTTTCTCAAATTCAAAAAATATACTGTATTTAATTTAGAATAATTAAGATGTCAGTATAATTAAAATGTACTTTTGTGTGTGTGTGAAGAAGTGTAGGTTGTGAGGCCTTGCTCTTGCCTTCTGTATAGTTTAGAGTTTCCCTGGGCTGAGCTTAAGTTCAGGATTATCTGTTCTCAGATTTCAAGCTCTTGATATGCATTTATGTCATCAGAGTCACAAATACAGCTCCCCATGGATGCTGGTACCCACATCTCATGCCAGCTTCAACCCTTTTACAGAAGTCATTTGTGATGGTCAGTGTTAAGAGCCTGACACTTTAGGTTCTGTGTGAAGTATGCTATGATTCCTCTTAGACTGGCTTCTCCTTACTTCCTCTTCAAATGAGAGGAAGGAAAAGGACTGGAGAGGAAAGTCAGAAATGAATCACATTGTTTAATAATCATCAGATATCCCTAAGCACTAAAATGTTATATGATTTCACAATTTTTATATAAAAAGACAGCTGAAATAGCTTTAAACATAAATCTCAGTGCAGATCTGAGGGTAGATACCCCCTACCTCTTCACATGACCCTCACACCATTCAGGGTTAGTAGACTTTGGTCCCACTACTGTGATCTGTACATAAATACATAAGTGTACCCAATTAGTATAAAATTCATGGAATCTTTAGCTGTATAGTCTAATTTTACAGTGCCTCTGAGGCAAAGTATTTCTGTCTATCTATCCACATTTGTAGCTATTAAGTTTTTTCAACAAATATCCCTATCAAATACAAAGATAGAAATTAATCACTGGAGTTAGGCTCCAGTGACATGCTGATCAAATAAAATATCTCACCGGAGTTATGTAGGAATGTACAATGAAGGGAATATTCAGAGCAATGCACTATCAACCTTTGTTTCCACACTTCCAGGAGTAAGGCTGGAAGATCAGAGACTCCATTCAAAGCAACTCAGAATTTGGAGGGATACATCCACTTTCTGTAGCTAACTGAACCCTGTAGACCTAATGCTATTCTAAGCAGAAATATGCACAACATTGTAGATCATCCATTGGCTGTCTCACGCATGGCACACTTTATGCCCCTTTAGTAACTATTTTATCATTATCATGAACAGAATAGCTGAGAAAGAACTTCAAGACCCACTGAAGAGAATGGAGAGTATCCTAACTACTTATCTGACATCAGCTACCTAAGGGAGCTGCTGACATCCTTGGTAGAAGAACAGAGAGCCTAGCATTCAGCTGTGTTGCAATTTAGGGCTGTAAGTATGCAGGCAGGAAGGGACATGAACTGGGCCTACTGCTTACCTGGCCAGCAGAGTAGTGTGTGTGTGTGTGTGTGTGTGTGTGTGTGTGTGTGTGTGTGTGCACATCCATTGCATATTGATTATTTTCTTTTAATAAGTGTAATACTCCAGCAGAAGATCTTTGGAACTCAGTGTAGCTAGAAGGCATCAGAAATGATGAAAGACCTCTCTTTAAGGTTCACTGTAGAGGTTAGACATGGTCTTACATTTACCAAACTCTGCTAATGAACAACATGCCCTGCACACAAATGGGACACTGGCCACTTGTGTTCAAGAGCCAAATAGAATCCCAGGATGCCACTTAATAATTCTAAAAATATGGCAGTTAGTCTGCCCCACTGAGCTCCACTGTCCTTGTTCGTCATCTATCCCAGAATGACTTGGTAAGCCTTGAATTCACAGTTCTGTAAGCACAGTCTGTGTGTGATGTTGAGTAGCCTTGCACATGGCACTCAGTGAGTTAAATAATTGTCAATAACATTTTAGTAACAAAATAACATGACTTCAGTCATGCTAACATTTTTCATGATAGCTTTTTTTTTTTTTTCTGTTTTGCATCAATGTCTCTACTATGCAAAAAGGGGGAAAAACCCACCAACAACCAAGTGTTTTTTAAATTTTCTTACAAAATGGAATTAAGTTTCATGGATTCAAAGTGTCTATCTCATTATATCATCCTTAAAAATATTATCCATTTCTGCCTACTGTGCTATAATAAGAAGCTTTTACATTTATATAAAAATAGAAGCAGAAAGTAAAGGAAAATCATGGAGAGTCTTGTAATAAGGCCTCCCTTACATCTTTCTCCCCAGTGCCAACCTGCGTCTTCATTCAGCTTCTACCCAGGCCCTGCCTGTGTGATACTCACTCTTAATCTGTCCTCTATCTCTGGTGCCTTCATCAACACTCCCCAAGCTGTGTGAGAGGAGATGAGGCCTCTAAGTGGGTCTCCAGAGCTCACCTCCCCAAGATGGGCTGCAGCAACCTGGAGGCAAAGAGACTCAGACACTCCAGGGGCAGTGCACTTTCTTTCCTCTCTCTCTCTCTCTCTCTCTCTCTCTCTCTCTCTCTCTCTCTGTCTCTCTCTCTCTCTCTCTCTCTCTCTCTCTCTCTCTGTGTGTGTGTAGGTCAGAGGATTGTGGGTGCTGGAAATTTAACTCCGGTTGTCAGCCTTGGTGGCAAGTATCTTTACCCACTGAGCATTCTCTTTATCTCACTAAACATAGTTTTAAAAATATTTTAAAAAGAAATATGGCTTTCAAGTAGTGTCTTTAAGAAGTGAGATAAAAATAAAGATTTGAATTGTTATTTGCTTGTAATTCTTCATTTAGACCTTAGTACAAACATTCTAATATTTGAGGAAAGGAGAGAAGGAGAGGAGGAGGGAGACAGGGAAAGGAAAGAGGAAAATAGGGGAGAAGGAGGAGGAAGGGGAGGGAGTGGGGGGAGGGAAGGAGAAAGGGGACCAAAGGTAAGTGGGAAAAGAAAGAAGGGAGGAATCATAAAGGAAAAGCAAGCAATACATGAAAAAAGAAGGAAGCCAAACAGGAATAAGGAAGAATGTGAGTGGGAAAAATAGAAAAGGGCATTCTGAAGTCTCTTCTTTGGCAAATTTAAATATAATGGGCAAATGAATATCAAGCTGTTACAGACATTTTTTAAAACCCTTTTGAGTGGCAAGCTTTATCCCACATTAGACAGACAGCAAGTGACCAGGAGCCTTGTTCCCTGTCTAAGTGAGGCACATCATGCCCACAGCTGTAGGCAGTCCACCCTCGCTGCCAAGACTCCTGTAGCTGTCTCTGCCTGAATCCCAAAGCCACTTGCTTCCAGTTCCAGACTGCGCCTATGTAGTGGCTCTATTCTCCTTTATTCCACATGGTGTCACTCTGTCCCTGCCAAGGGCACTACCATCATCCACAGCTTAGTTTCTCTCAAGACTCTAATTGCTTTCTGACCAGCAAGCATATTTATCTTGACTCTCAAAGGGGGAGTCCTCATTGCCTTCCACTGACACCCCACCAGGTTTCAATAGAGAATCCCAACCCAGTGCTCACACAATGGCCTTGGTTAAACCAAATAGGTCACAAAACAGAACCAAAAGTCAGAATTCTGGGGCAGGGGCGTGTAGGGAGAAGAAGGGAGGGATTGATAAGGGTTAGCAGAAAACAAAGGGTGGCAAAGAGGGTGGCCAGAATGCATCAAATGTTGATTCAAAAATGTGTCGAAGAACTAACTTGATTAAGTGAGGTGAAACTAAACTTGTTTCACTGTCAGATGGCATTGTGCTTTCCTTTCCTTTTCAGGCTCAGAACAAACAGAACAAAACAAAACAAAACACAGTAACAGAAATGACAGTTCCTATTTTGTCAGCAAACTGACAGTGTAAGAAAGTAATACTTCTGCCATCGATTCATCCAAATCTTCATTCGTGTGTGTGTGTGTGTGTGTGTGTGTGTGTACATGTATATATCATGGTTGTATCATATAATAAGAGCTCAGTAATCCACTGATAAAGAAAAACTGCATGAAAATGAGTACATTTGTACATGGTTCCAAAAAACAAGCTCCCCCTTTGCCCAATTTTATCTAGATTAAGGATTTTTAAGTGGTGGCAAAGGATAAAGAGATAACAAAAATACTGATTTTCACACATTAATTGGCCCTCAGGGAGAAGACTTGGGCTGGCTGTTGATGCTGGGATGGGAACTGTAAGAGGGGATCTTAAGACATTCTGAGGTTGGATGACTGAAGTGGTTGTGTCTAGAAAATAAGGTCATTTGGTAATGAAGTTGAAAGAGAAGTTCGCACAAAGTATTCAAGCAGCCTTGTCATTCTTTTAGCCTTCAAATGTGGAATCCTGTGCTTCAAAACAACAAAACCTATGAACCTAATGCTGACAATACTGAACCAGGAGAATTGCAAATATAAGGACAGTATAGTAAAACCTTGTCTCCAAAACAAAACTGATAGATAAGCAGACAAACAAAAAACAAACAGGTAGAAGAAAGATGATAGATAGATGATAGATAGATAAGGTAGAATTAAAATACATGTAGTCTAACTTCTGAATGTATTATGTAAAAATGTAATGACACTTGTGAAATCAAACGCATGGCCCCTGCAGGAATGATCTGCAAGAGTTTCTGAAATTCCAGGTGCCCCGCAGTTCTGTGCAGGTGTGACAGACAGGAGCAGGAATTTTAATCCAGTCAGTCTGTAAGCTCATTTGATTGAATGGTCAAGTGACATGCTTTTTACTATAATTGTGGTAGAGAATGCTCTGCATCATCTTCCTAAGACTTTCACGTGTGTGTATGAGTGTGCATGTGAATATGTGCATGCCTGCATGTGTGTGTGTCCATGCCTGCATGTGTGTGTGCATGTGGTGAGTGTATGCATGTGAGGGTATGTACATATGTGTGTGCATATGAGTGTGTGTATGCACATGAATGTATGCATATGAGTGTGTGTGTGCATGTGAGTGTGTACATATGAGTGTGTGTGCATGTGAGTAGTGTGTGCGTATGAGTATGTGTGTGCGTGCGAATGTCAGTGTGTGTATGTGTGTGTGTGTTCAACTTGGCTTTTCCTTGAATGTAAATTAGTCCACACAATGGGTATCTTCATGAGTATCTTGTTGCAGCTTGCTTTTAACTATTTGTTAAGTTAGGCATTTATGAAATACACATTTCGTGAGGTTCCCCTGCTAATTATGAGGTACAGTGATAAATAATGATTGCAATAGAGTGAATGGAGATAGTAGTAGAACCTGCCCCTGAGCAGATGACAAGGCCTGTGGAGTTGCAGGCAGCATGTGGAAGGGCCAGTAAACCCTGACACTTTCTTTTGAGCAAAGAGGATGTTATGATGAAGTTGGTGTTTGAAATAGAGAGGGTTACCCAAGGCAAGCCTGGAGTAGATACAGACATACCAGATCTAAAGAGGGGACACAGTATGTGAAGATCAACAATAATATTAGAAAGAGGATACTTGCATTGAAGAGCTGCTGAAGACTGAGTGGTAGGCCCTGAGGTAGACCTACCTGTGAAATGCCTGGACTCTCTGAAGACTTTGGGTGGGTAGGCAGGTCCTCAAAGTTCTACTTTGAAAAAACGAGTCAGCAGCAGCTTGCAGAATGGATGGCAGACTGGCAAAGCTGAAATTGAGACACATGGAGGGGCTGATGTATTGCTGCACCAGAAACAATGGTACCCGGCGCAGGGAAGATGGGATGGAAGGGGATGGATGGACTTGTAGCAGATTGGGAGAAATGGGAAGAGTGGGCAGGTCACTCAGAATTTTGATGGAGAACTGGAGAGGTGGAGCCACATCCATTAGATGTGCCCAATGATTTGTAATAGTTTCAAATTTCATAAATATGTAATAATATATAACTGTAAGAAGCTAATATTTAAAGTCAATCTTAGGAAGTACACTATTAGATACCTTTTCTAAATTAATTCACCATTTTTTTTTAACTAAATTCTTAAGGGGGTCATTCTGATGAAGCAATTCATAATAAAAGCTATAAAGGCCAGATTTTTTTCCTGGCTATTCATCTAAGGCTTTTCTCAAAATGTACTAACTAACATAGTCGCTGCTGTGATGCCCATTCTATTTGTATTGTGATATCTTTTTGAGCTGATTGATGCTTGCCTTTTACTTGTATTGTAAAACTGTTAGTCGTTGTCTCTTCAAGTCTCTTATAAATACACAGAAGCGTAAGCTAAGTATTTGGACCTTGTCTTACCTCTTTTCTCAAGATGATTCATTCCATTTTGACTTTTTAAATACTGTCTGAATATTTTTCTGACATGTCTTTCTGTTTCCTAATTTTCTCTATAGCAGTGTGCAGTTTCACATTATATTAGCTACAGTTACTGCATCTTAAAGTTCAGAATATTTGATTTTTCTATGCCTTAGCTTTCCTTCATAAATTTCACATCCTTGCATCTAATTTTGTACATTTATTAATTATAACTACCCCAAGTCTGTGTAATAAATCTAATATGGATTGCCTGTGGGTCTGTTTTACATTTGTTCTTATTATGTATTTCTTCTCCTGGTTCTCAATTGTGTGAAACCACATCTTGATACAATTAGAAATGTTACTGAAGTCAGGCATGGTGGTACATGCCATTAATTCCAGAACCCTAGAGGCAGAAGCAGGTGGATCTCTGAGTTCAAGATTAACCTAGTCTACAGTGTGAGTTCCAGAACAGCCAGGGTTTCACAGAGAAACCCTGTTTTAGAATAAGAAAGATGGGAAACAGAGAGGGAGGAAGAAAGGAAGAAAAGAAAGAAAAAAGGAAGGAAAGTCAATGGATTCTGGACACTGTCCATGAAGAAACTACAATATATCAACCTCAGTAATATAGACTTCCTTAGAGCACTTAGTGTTACATCTGCCCAGCAGCTAAGACAAGGGTGGCCAGTTTACTGCACATCAGGACTGACCCACAGCTACTCTGTTTCCGATTGTTCATCCCAATTGTTTGCAGAGAGTTATTTGAGGGGACCAGCTGACATTCAGGAGTGTTGATACTTCCCTTCTCTTTCATGAACTCAGAACTTCAGTTATTGCTTTCAATAATTAAATAGGAAAATAATGGTATGTGTTTAAAGTTCTTTAAAACAAATTGTTTAAGATTATTCTAAGTAGAAAAAAGTTACTTTTCATTATACGGATTAGAAAATAGAGCCCCATGTTAAAAATTTCTATGTTATAGAACACAGAAATGAGAAGGCAGTTTTATCCACACTAAAAATCAAATAAAGGCCAGGCCAAGTGTGCTGGTGCACACATAATCCCAGCATTCAGGTGGATCACTGTGAGTTTGAGATCAGCATGATCTACATAGCTAGTTCCAGGCTGTCCAGGGCTACATAACATAATGAGACCCTGTCTCAAAAACATATAAATAAATAAGAAGATGCTGTAAAAATGGAGTAAAGACTAAAAGACAGAAGTGAAGATATTGGTATGCTCTTAAAAAGCAGGCATTGTGCTGAGAATCAGTGGGCAATAAGCACTAAGCAAACAGAAAAGCCTGTCTTTCTGTCTGGGTGGCCCCCTCCTCTAATTCTGCAATCCAGAGAATTCCTAAAATGTTTAGGAGGATAAAGCGGCCCGAGCCTGGAGTGCTCCAAAGCAAACATTGTCTGTAGAAGGCTTCTCTCATTGGTCTTCTAATCTCCCTGTATTAGAATTGGCTAAGGACAGATTCACAGGCAAAGGCCCCCTCTCATGGGCTTGAGAGTAGTCCCTCTGGAAAAAGCAAAAAAACAAACACACACACACACACAAACACACACACAAACAAACAAACAAACACACACACACACACACACACACACGAAAGAAAAAAAAGTGAAAGATTTACATTACCAAATATCCATTCAGGAAAAAAAATTAAGAAATATATAAATTTCTGTGTAGAAACATTTTAATCTGTTTTTTAATAAATAAAAAAGGCAGTAGAACTATAAAAACATTAGGTAAGAGGAAAAGTGAGATAGAATTTCTAGATGCAAGAAACAGAGACTGAAATTGATGACTAGGTCCCTGGGTATGCCGCGGATGAGATAGCACTGGGTAAATGCGCACTGCCCTGAGGGTATGTCTACAAATGATCCCCAGAGTCCAACAGACATGAATGAGGATGCCAGAAAGACGAAAGACACAGAGCACAGGGGTGAGGTGGCCATAGGTGTGTCTTTTCCAGAATGTATGATGGATTGAGTGAGGTGACAAAATGGTCAACAGAAACATGTCCAAGAAGAGTCTCAAACAGGAGAAAATCCTGTAAGAATCTGTAGGGAAAGGAAAACCCTTTACAGAGGAGCAATTGGATGATGTCATCTCTCTCAACGAGGACCCCAGGAGAGCTTAGGAATCAGCTTGGGAGTGCTCCCCATTAACAGACCCACATTGACAGAATCTCTGAGGCCTGCTTTTCAGAAGGAAAGTAACTCAGGAGAAGTCGGAGGTGTGAGATAAACACAGCAGAGGGCGGTCACGTGCTTGTGTGCACCCAAATCAGTATGCATCACATAGTCATTAACAGCACATCCAACTGTCGGGGGCTTTCCTATTTATTTCTATGTTATTTATTCGACTGATTTTATTCTTTTATATTCCTGCAATTAAGGCAATCTGTTTTTCTAACTTTTATAGAGATTTATTTGTGTGTGTGTGCGTGCATGCGTGTGTGCATGCGTGCATGTGTGTGTGTGTGTGTGTGTGTGTGTGTCACTTGTGCCAATGCTCATGGAGGTCTCCTGCCCCCCCCCAAAAGAGTAAGATCCTTATGAGTTAGAGTAATAAGGAGTTGTGAACCAACATGGGTACTGAGAACTGAACTCAGGTCCTTTGCAAGAGCAATAAGCACTCTTAGGAGGTGAGCCCAACTCTCCAGTCTCTATGCCTTTTCTAACTTTTAAAATAAGACTTATTTTTCTTTGACCACTTCCTTCTTACAAATAATACATTCTTATTACTACTACCAACCCGTACACTCCTTCCACTCCTGTCAGTGACCCCAGTACAAACAACAACACTGAGAGAAGTCTCACTTCAGCGAAAAATAAATTTTTTAGTCTTTTGCTTTTTTATTTTCATTTTTTATTAATTTATTTTTACATTCCAATCCCAGGTCCCCCTCCCTCCTTTCCTCCCAATCCCTCGACCCTCCCCTCCACCTCTCATCTGCTCCTTGGAGAGGGTAAGGCCTCCCCTACGAAGTCTACTAAGTCTGCCCCATCAAGTTGAGGCAGGACCAAGGCACCTCTCCACCCCACACCCCTGTGTCTAGGCTGGGCAAGGTATCTCTCCGTATAGAATGGACTCCACTAAGTCAGTCTGTGCATTAGAGTTAGATCTTGGACCCACTGCCAGTGGCCTTATACATTGTCCCAGTCACCCCACTGTCACCTATATTAAGGGAGTCTAGCCTGGTCCTAAGCAGGTTCCCCATTTGTCAGACCTGAGTCAGTGATCTCTCACTAGCTCAGGTCAGCTGATTCTGTGGTTTCCCCATCATGGTCTTGTCTCCTTTGTTCATATTACTGATCCTCCCTCACTTCGATTGTACTCCAGGAGTTTGGCCCATTGGTTAGTTGTGGATTTCTGCATCTGCTTCCACCTGGTGAAAAATACATTCTAATACAGGAAAAATGTCAACAACAAATAAAGGCTCTGTATTTTAGCCACGACCCCTGATTTCAAATCCTGAGTTTTGTGATCTTGATTAAGTTAGCTCAAGCCACATTTACTTATCTATCACAAGTGAGTTGATATAGCAACCATCCCTAGTGACTATTGTGAGACTGAATTATTTACAGAAACCATGTTTAGGAAGGAATTTAATTTATGCCTTTAAAAAGGAAGGAGGCATCACTACAGGGAATGACTACTTTTCAAAATAGCTGTATCAATAATTTCTTCAGTATGAAAAGTCCCAGTATTTCTCCAAGTTACCTTCTAAAAAAAAAAAAAAAAAAAAGAAAAAGAAAGAAAGAAAAGAAAAAAGAATGGCAAAGTATGTGAATACTTGAAAAGAGATTGCATACAAAACAAAAGGCTGAGTAACCAAGAGCTGACTAGTCAAATACAGGTATATGAGTACTAGGAAGTAGGTTCATCCCATGTAGAGATAAGTAAGTAAATAAGTAGTGTAAACCAAATAACCCATTCCTTCCCCAGTTGCCTTTGGCCAGAATATTTATCACAGCTAGAATACCTGCTGTCTACCTATGCCACATGCAGGGACTAACGGCATGCCATGGCATTTTCCTGGTACCCATTTACATTGTTGTATTCAAAGCAGAGGACTTCAAGGCATTTAATATTGATTTTTGCCCCCTGTTTAGAACACTGGCTGCATTTCACAGATTTTTTTTAAAGGAACATTAATAGTGTGGTTACTGTTTTTTTCCCCCAAGAAGGCCAATAACACACAGAGGTGGGCTTCAATGGGACTGACTGCAGCCTTTTTATTTACTAGCTGAAACTTCCCTGCTTTGCCTTAATTCCGTGCTGATACAAACTGTACAAGCCTGTGGTGGTGGGGCCTTATGTGGCACCCAGGCAATGGCAAGCTCTTTGCCTCTGCCCATGGCTAGATGTTACAGAGTCTTAGCCTTGGTGTGATAGCATCAGGATCCTGGGAATTCCCATAAGGCACCTGTTTCTATCCCTTTCACAAGATTTCAAGGAGCAAATCAAAACTTTCAGGAATAGTGCCACTCTCCACCCAAACCTCTGCCCTGAGTGTGGCTTGTTTACAAGGAAATGTCTAATACCAGCTCCCCCACCCATGAGAAAACCGGACTTTGTCCTGGTCAGCAACTGTAGGTTGTACATGCCAGGGATCCTACATACTAGGAAATGAAGTAGGAGAAAGGAATTGAAGGCCTTTGTCAAACATAAATGTGGATTGTGGCATCCTTCAAGTTTCTGAAAGGACTGGGGGCAGTTTGTGCCTAAGTCCAAGGACTGGCCCACTCGGGAGAAAAATCATTACAAGCCTCATTTCTTCGTAGATTATTTGATAACTGATAAGACAGAGCTCAGGAGAAGTGGCCCTTCTGAAAGTACTAGAGTGGAAAGCCACTGAAACTCACTGTAGACAGGAGTGGTTTCAGATAACTCACTGAGATTAGCAGTGCATTCCATAATCATCAGACTGAAATCACCGATGATAAGTGATGGTCCATTTACATGTCAGAGTCCACCTGCAGTGAAGACATGCTAATAACCCAATTGATTTGGGTTAGTTTTCAAGGATCAGTAAACACAAATAAGAATGGTCTCTCAGAAAGCTAATCCTAACAGAGGAATCACGAGACAGACTTAAAGGCAAATTTGTGACATGGAATGCTAAATTTTAAGGTAATATGACTATTGTATCTTCAAACTTGTTTCTCCTTCTTGAAATTGCTACAAATACAGGCAGCCAATAGATTAAAATACAGTCCTTCAACTTAAAAAGCATAGAAATACCAATTTAAAAATGACTTACCCTGCGTTTTCGGAGACATTTAAGGGATTACATGAACATGACAAATGGTTATCATAATCCCTTCAACCAAATATTGTGAGGTGGTTTGTAGATGCACATTCTACTCTTTCTCGTCATTCTTCTGTGTTTCAAATGACTGCGGCCTGTTTTGCTGATATTAAAACAAGAAAGCACAATTGCTGTTTTGGACTGCCTGGAGATAATGTCATGTATGCTTTTACAAGAAACCTTTTCTGTTGGTTATGCTTCTGTCTGTAGTTCCTGATTGTTTGCCCAGTTTTTCTATTTCTGAGCTGAACTGGAATCCAGATGCAGAGAGGGAGGACAAGACCAGGCCACAGAAATCCACAGAGACAGCTGACCTGAACAAGGAGAAGCTAATGGGGCCCCAGACTGATAACTGGGAATCCAGCATGGGACTGACTCAGACCCCCTGAATATGGGTCTCAGCTAGAAGGCCTGGGCAGTCTAAGGGTCCTCGGACAGTGGAACCAGGATGTATCCCTGGTGCACAAAAGGACTCTAGGAACACATCCCCCATGGAGGGATATTTCCTTAACCTAGAGACAGGAGAGAAGGCCTAGTCCCTACTCCAAGTGACTTGACAGATTTAGATGACCCCTCCTGGAAGGCATCACCCTGCATGTGGAGTGGGGGGGGAGTGGGAGGGGAAGGTGGTGGGGGGGCATGAGAGTTCGGGAGAGAGGGAAAGAGGAAGAGAGGGAGGGAAAAAGAGAGGAAGGAAGGGAGAAGGAACTGGGATCGATATGTAAAACAAAAATAAAAAAAGAGAAAGAAACCTTTTCTGCTACACTTAGCCTAGATTTTGAAGGTTGCAAAAAGAAAAGGAAGAAAACTGAGCTTTATAAAAATCCATGCATCAGTGAAAATATGACCCTGCATCTCATTGCTTAGTTCACATGCTCAGTTAATACTCTCTCAGCTAGTTTCCACACGGGATAGCACCTACAGAAACTCTGCCAAACACACATTCTCCTGTGCCTTCACTCTGGGTGCTGAGGCCGAAGGCCCGGGAGCCGAGGGAAAGTCCATCTTTGCGTGCACCCTTCTTGGCAACTGAAGAAAGTGCTGTATTGTTCTGCACACAAACCATCCCCATTACAGCTCAAGATGATCTTTTCCTTCTAATCCTCATTTGTACCCCTTAGCCATTTGTTTAGAATTAAATTAACTGCAATTTGGAAGCTGCGGATGAAAGGTGCGGCATTGAGTGGATGTCACATGTTTCCTGAATGGTGCCGTCCGGCCTCTTTCACGGCCATTCACTGCACTTGAAAGGGTGTAGTGTGTGAATTGTTGGACTGTCACTCGGCAAAGAAGTCTGGCAGACAGAGTTACCATGGAAACAGCAGGAAAAAGACAATTAGCAAAATGGCTCTGATTTTTTTTTCTTCCTATTTCTTTTTCTCTTCTGGATTTAGGGAGGATCCCTCCCCCCTTTAAAACACACGCTCATACATACACACAGGCACACTGGAAAAAAACCAATATTTGAACTTCCACTTACTAAGTTGAATTCTTCTCCTATGGGCAGCGTCAGGGAATTAAAACGAAATTGTACTTGTAATACAAAGTATTTATAAATGGTTCTCTTGAATTATTAGTCCCCCTCCCTCAGTTTTTGTTCTCTTCAGACTTTGGAAGAATTCTTTGGCAGTGTCCTTAGGTAAACGACTGTTAATGAGGACAGCCTGTGATTTTAACCCTGGCACATTCAGTGGACTTTTAATTACTCCCTCTCGTCATCACTCCCATGACAGAAACACAATGTGGACCCAAGGGCTTAAACCAAAAAAAGAGTTTCTCTGTAGATTTCTCAGCTTTAGTTAGAGTTGAAACAGGAGGAAAAGCTGGTCATGAGAGGCTGCCATGGGCAGAAGCCTGTTCTGTAGTTAACAGGAACATGATGAACGAACGTTTGATGGCGTCACCCATGCTCAAGACGCAGCTCAATCCAAGCCTTGTCAGACTTTGATTTCCTTCAGAAGAATATGTATAAGTAAAGGAAACAATAGAACAGTTTAAATGTTATAATTAAGGCGAAGATGAGAGGGCGACGAATGAGCCCGTGAGTTAAATATTCCACTGAAGTAAAGCACTCCTCCCAAAGATGAAGCTGGGAGTGACGTGTAGTTTTTCTCACATGTTCCATTTAGAGCGGTTCTCCTCCCCAGCTTTGTAGAAAAGTACAGTTCTGCAGGAGGCCCGAGTCCAGCAGCAACTTTGAGCTTGCATTGACTTTGGTGCAGATTTTTAAGTCTCTTCTAGAATAAAATGTTGCATGTCTGTGATTTAACAAACCCTTTTTTGTTATCCCCAAAGCGTAGGCAAGCCTCCAGAAATCACTCTGAAAATTTCCCCAGTCAAGAGAGGTTTCTCTTGTGTGGTATTCAGGGTAGTTTACATTTTGTTTTGAATTTTTAGACAGGATCTTGAACTTCCTACAATTTTTTTTTTTTTAAATCGAGACAGGGCTTCTCTGTGTCCTAGAACTCACTTTATAGACCAGGCTGGCCTCCAACTCAAAGAGATCCACCTGCTTCTGCCTTCTGGGTGCTGGGATGAAAGGTGTGTGCCACCACACCTGGCTGTCTCAGTTTCTTAAATGCTGGGATTACTATGTCACCATGCCTGGTGGTCACTACTCTCTAACCAACACAGAGAATTCTGTTTTCTTCTTCAGTTTTTCTCCATTTTGACAAAGCACAATATGCATTATTTACCAAAAACAATCCAGGTAAGATTTTCAGGCAGGAAACATATTTCTTTTCTTTTAGATTATGTGTGAATTAAAATAACCAATTGCTTTCTGACAAAAGTCTTTTAGATTGTACTGTAGTCAGGCTGAACAGATCATTGTCATGGAGTGGCACTAAGTACACCTGGAGAAAACTGGACGGTGTCCTTGACTTGAACATTTCCATTTCACTTTGAAACAGTGTCCTTTGTACCTCAGGGTACAAATTTGCTGTGCAAACAAGCTTGATTTTGAACTTATGATACCACTGACTCTTTCTCCTGAGTCCTGGGATTGCAGGTTTACACCCCTATACCCGGTGTATGAAGTACTAGAAATGGAACCCAGCTCCTTGTGCATGCAAGACAAACACTTTCCCAATTAAACCCAAGTCCCAGACCTAGTTTCATAGTTTTTGAATTTTTAATTTTATGTGTATGAATATTTTGCCTTTATGTGTCATGGGTGTATGTGTACCATGTATGCCTATTGCCTGAGGAGGTCAGAAGAGGGCATTGGATTCCTGGGAACTGGAGTTATGGATGGTTTTGAGCCACCATGTGAGTGCTGGGAATCAAATGTGGGTGTTGTGGAACGATAAGGGCTCTTAACATCTGAGGAATCTCTGTAACCTTTATTTCCGTATTTTTGAAGAATATCATGCACTTTTACTATGAGGTTAAAAGGGTTGGATTTACTATAAACTCTGTCTCCAAGATGGCTGAAATAACCTACAAAAAATACTAATGAGGTATGTGAAAAAATGCTTAATTTTCATTCACTCTTCAGGATTGCAAGGAGCTGATTAATATCAGAAAGTATATAATGTAGCCTTTAAAAGATACTGTGATGACATGTATTTCATCAATGAAAACATACAGCACACAGCAGGCATTCTCATGGCACATGCCGGTTATAATGCTCAGCACTCGGAGGTGGAGCCAGGGAGATGATAAATTCAAGACCAGCTTTCACATGGAGACATCTTTCCAAAATCTCTATGGCTGGGCACGAAGGTGAATGGAAAAGGACTTTGCTAGCATTCACAAGGTCCCAAGGTGGCCACTGGCACCACAAAACAAACCAATAGGAAACTATAGAACTTCAGTTCTGTGTCATATGGCTATGGGGTGACAATCCTGGAATTCTTCTCTCTGGATTTATGAGGTCAGTGTGGTATGAGCTTCATTGACCTAATTATAATCATCTGAAAGAATATGCACTTAATGAGGGACACTCTCAGTTCTGCTCACTATTCAGTCCAACCCCAGGGTCAAACATCAAGTGTAGATGTTAAAATACTCCCACTTAGTAAATGAACCTCCACTGACATGAGCAAAGGGGTCTAACCCATCCTCGGTTCATATCTCCTTTAATCTGCTTAATTTTTTGTTCTAAAAATTTACTCCTCAGTAAGTTTCCTATACTATGGTAAAAGTTATAGTTTTACATATCTCTAAAATGATAACATATGCTGTGTATCTTTTATCCAACACCTTGTGTTTTCTGTTTTGTTTGTAGCCAGTGTAGCTGCTCATGGACAGAAAATATAACTAAAATGAAATGTCAATTTCATTTCCCCTTGTATTTTCCTCATTTTTTTCTTGTAAAGACAATCATATATTTTCACCATATTTTATTGTATGATTTCAATTTTTATTAAATATCCTCATTATATGGTACTGGATTCCTATGGTCATCTTCCTATACACTGCTCCCTCCTCTTTACTCCTCCTCCCCCCACTGGTTAGTCCTCCTTATTTCCCCAGACATTTTTACTTCTACTTTCATGTCATGTATCTAAGATTTGCAAATGAGAGGAAACACAGTATTTGAGTTTGCCTCTGACTTAATTCATTTAACGTGATAATCTCTGGTTGTATCCATTTTTCTGTAAATGATGTAATAAAATTCCATTGTGTGTATATACCACATTTTCTTTACCCATCCCTCTCTTAACAGTCGAATTCCATAGCTTACCAGCTACAGTAAGCAGAGTGTGCAGGGTTATTTGCCATGTGTTGACTTTGAGTCCTTTAGGTAAACACCCAAGAACAGCATGGCTGAGTCACAGGGTTGTTTGGGTTTTAGTTTGTCTAGGAAACTCCATACTGACTTCTTTAGTTGCTGGACTAGATCCATTCCTACTGTGTATAGGAGTTCCCCTTTCCTACATCTTTGCTAACATTTTGCCATTTTGACTGTGATGCTTTTATTGGATGGATCTCTGTATTAGTCAGGATTCTCTAGAGTAGTGGTTCTCAACCTTCCTAATGCCATGACCCTTAATACAGTTCCTCATGGTGTGTTGACCCCAAGTCATAAAATTATTTCATTGCTACTTTATGAATACAGTTTTGCTACTGTTATGAATTATAACATAAATACCTGATATACAATGCCTGTGTGGGTCATGAACTTAGGTTGAGAACCATTGCTCTAGAGGAACAGAACTTGATATAATATGTTATATATATATATATATATATATGTGTGTGTGTGTGTGTGTATATATATATATGAATGTATATACATATATATATATATGATATGGATATGGGGTCTATTGAAATGATGCCTTACAGGCTGTGGTCCAGCTAGCACAGTCATGAGGCTGATGTCTCAGTTGGTCTTCAGTGTATACTGAAATCCTAATGAGGTAGGTTCTAATGCCAGTGAAGGAAAGGACTTGCTATGGAAAGTGAGAGTAAGCAGACAAGGAGAGCAAGCTTCCTTCTTCCACGTCCTTTACATAGGCTGCAAGCAGAAGCTGTGGCCCAGATCAAAGGTGGATTTTCCCACCTCAAAGATCCAGGTTAGAAACGGGTCTTTCCATTTCAAATGGTTTAGTGAGGAAAAAAATCCCTCACAGGTGTGCCCAGCCATTTGGGTTTCAGTTAATTCCAGATACAGTCAAGTAGACAACCGAAAATCATCACACTGGTCAAAGTTTTTACAAAAGGATGGACTAAGGCAGAATAAATATATAATTTTTGCCTTACACTATAATGGAATTCCCAGGCTTTGAAGAACTTCTACATTCAAGTTAAGAAAGTCACTTTAAGCAGGTTGTCTATTCAGTAATTTTCTTTTAAAAATTACATATATGATGAGCCAGAGAGATGAGTCAGTGAGTAATTGCACCTGCCAACAATCCTAAAAATCTTAGAGTTCAGTTCCTAGGGAGTCACTCTCTGACCTCTATACTCACACTCACACCCATGAAATGAAACTTAAGAACAATAAAAAAAAAAAAAACGAAATATTTAATACTGTTTATTTACGAAGGTGTTTATTTCTATGTGTGTGGGCAGAGGACAACTTGCAGGTGGTGGTTCTCTCCTGCTGTGTGAATCCTAAGAATCAGCTCAAGGCGTCAGGCTTGGAGGCTGGTACCTTTACCCACAGAGCCATCCTCCCAGCCTTGTGGTGATTTTTCTTAGTCACAGGAAACTATAGATTACTCTGCACTGTAAGTATTTAGTTTGGATATCACTGGAAGTATATTCTACAGTCTATATCTGGATTTTACAAAAATGCTGTGCCTTTACTGTTATGTGTCTCTGTAAGTATGAATTAAAATATATTACCTAGAATTAGCAAGCATGTCCTCAGTCACACTGTGACATGTGGATGGCAGCAGTGGTACTGAGCAATGCAGGAGGCAGCTCCTCCATCATCATAGGAAGCCCTCGGGCATCTGTTCCCCATACAGTGTCATAACACTTTACTTCCAAACATTCTCCCTTAAGCAGTCATGGAGGACCTAAGACCTTAAATACAAAGATAGGCATGGTGGTGAAAACCTTTAATCTCAGCACTTGGAAGGCAGAGCCAGGTGGATTTCTATGACTCCAAGGCCAGCGTAATCTACACAGTGAATTCCAGGCCAAATGGGGCTATATAGAGAGCCCTGTCTCAAAAAAGCCAGGGGCAGAGGAAGAGGGATAATCACAGAAAAAGACGCAAATACATACATCATTGCCTACATACACGTGTGTTACCTTAATGAGTGAATGTTGATGACCACTGAACTTTCGTTTTTTTGTTATTGAAAACACTGGTCATATTTTAGAAATTGCTCTTCATAGGACTTTAATTTTGATCTCTTTAAAGGCTGGAATGGCAAAAACAATCATTGCCATGCTAATGGAGACCTATTTCTTACCACATGTTCCCTGAAAAGATCCGCCATACCTTTAAATTTAGGTGATTATTTACAGTGTGTATAGAACTGGTTGGTGAAAACTATTCTTCTCATGTACTTGATTTACAACAAAGATTTCCCTTTTCTGCAAGTTCAGAGAACGATGTGGGTCCAAGCTGAAATAGTACACCAGTTGCCATTATCCTGTTCGGCTCCTGGTTTGATGATTTAGATGTAAAAGAGTTCAATGAATACCACCCAGCACAGCATCCATGATTCCCCTTCTATTTCCTCAGACTTTCCAGTCTGTGCTATGCATGCCATCACTATTAACTGTTTGTATTGTAAAAGTAATTATAGTTTTCTGAACTAATTACCCTTTTTCTTGAGCTGTACCCTTCAGTTTAATACTCTTACTCAAATACCCTTGTCTTTTGTTTTGACATTTCAGGGTCTAATTTCACTAAGAGTTAAGAGAAAGTCTTCAATCTTAGACCATGCCAAAACTTTATAATGGACAATGGTGTCTTGTCTCAAAGAAAAACAGAATAATCTTGTGATACCCAAAAGAGTTCTATAGAAAGTCACAGGGTAAAACAAATGGTTCCTCAAGTAGAAGTCACACCTTTAAAACGGATCCCTGGAATTTAAAATCCCTCTCCTACCTAGATTTCTATTGTGAAAAAAAAAAAAAAAAAAAAAAAAAAAAAAAAAGAAAGAAAGAAAAAAAGAAACACCAAAATTAATGTTGGGAGGGATAAAATTATGTGGTTTACATTTTCCAGTCATAATCTACTACTGAGGTTAGTCATGACAGGGACTCAAGCAGGAACCTGGAGAAGAAAACTTGTTTCAGTTTGACTCAGTGCTATTTGGTGTGTGTGTGTGTGTGTGTGTGTGTGTGTGTGTGTGTGTGTGAGAGAGAGAGAGAGAGAGAGAGAGAGAGAGAGAGAGAGAGAGAGAGAGAGTGTGTGTGTTATGGACTTTGAGTTCACTTGCCATCTTCCCTTGGAATAATCAGGAGCCCTCTGATTATGTAATGCCATCCTGAATTGGTCAAACTGCACCCTCCACCTTTGGCCCCAGGCGACGTCCATGTCCGGTGGCCATCAATGCATTGCCTGAATCTCCTCCAGTCTCTAGTGCTGTTGGCCTCAGCTGACTGAGTTTTCTGCTTTCTGACCCTGGGTTTCCAGTGTTCTCATCACAGTTTACTGGGAAGGCTTTGTTGGTTCACAGTGGGCCAATGCATCAGGTTGATACCTGCCTCAGCCATTTTCCATTCATAGCCACAGCATCAGGGTTCTGAAGAGCTTCCTGATTCATACAGAGGAAAATACCAAATTAAACATCTGTTTTGCTGCTGTATGTGTTCTAGCCCCATCTCTTTAGTATCATTTCATCTCAAAACCTGTCTTCTTATGACATTGAGTGTTGTGGTAAGGATGGGGAATATCCTTCACAGGCTCATGTGTTTGAACACTTGACCTCCAGCTGGTTATCCTTTTTGAAGAGGTATGGGACCCTTCCTTCCTCCCTTCCCTCCAGTTGCTTCTTGTCAGATATTCAGTCACAACAATGGGAAAAGTAACTAATATACTGTAGCATGGATAAGTGCACTTTGGTATTTACATCTCTGGTGTTGTGACACTGAAGTAATTGCCTCTCCCATTGAAGACCATCTTATTAAAAATTGGAGAAGTGGGGGAATACATGAAACAAGTATTTTGTCAGTCCATTGAGTCTCCCACCCTCAGAAGCTTCTGGAATGCAGAAATAGCTAAAGTCTGACATTACATTAGACTATTATGAATTAAATTTTTAGCTAGTAATGATAGTTTTATGAAAATAAATCAACAAGTAAATGATCCTAACGTTGTTCTTCTGTTGAAACCTAACAGTGTTTTCCTAAACCCAACAAGATAAAATTTAAATTTCCTTACAAGTGTACAATCTCAACCATGATTTAGCGCCTAAGGACTTCTGCTGCAAGCTGACTTAGAAGATATGAAATAAGAAAAAAAATGTCAAAGAGTACATCATTTAGCTTTATATCAACTAAGCTGATGCTGTTTTTCTAAGCCTCTATCAGGTCTTAATGGAGAAGTGTTGCGTGTTCTTGGTGGATTTCTGCTGTGTTTGTCTTATTTCCGTGTGAACTCAAGATGAGAGTGTTTAGAATATGATCAGGCACAGCATGACAAGCATGCAAGAAATCTGAATTGCTCTCTACTTCAACTTTCAAGGAGTATTCTTCCTATGGTCAGCTATCATGATGCAGAATTAGTAGTGTGTCATTTCTGGCACAAATGTTACTGCACCGCATGTGAATGGCTTCTTTTGTGGTGCATCAGGAATAGCTGGGGAATGGGCTCTTGTAGACTGTATCAAGAGCTCAGAATTCTTATTCTCCAAGTATCTTCCTGGTGATGACATTGTTATTTAATAACCAATATACCTAGACCCACTGGCTTTAAGTTCTACACAATCCTCTTCTTGGCCAGGATTAACATCCATCTTGCTTAGCAGCCAAGGCCAAAGCCAATCCTAAAGGGAAATCTTTCCTAGGACCTATGAGGTGTTTACCATTAAGCCTAATGACCTGAGTTTGACTCCTATGGACCACACGAGAAAAGAAAATTGACTTCCACAAATTGTCTTCTGACATCTACATAAGTGTGTGCACACATGTGCACACATGCATGCACACACACTAAACAAATGTAACTTTTAAAGAGAAAGAAAAGGTGTTCCACTCTCCTTATCAGTGGTTAAGGCTACACAAACAACTCTTTAACATCAAACTCCAATTTATAATCACCCTTTATTTCTAACTTTACATGCATTATAAGAAGATTGTTAGGGCTCAATGTACCAGAAAGAACACCAGTTTGGGATGGAAAGTGGCATGCATTCCATAGCTGAGAATGGCAGCTGTGCCATTTTGGACAGATTCCCTTTTCTTCTAAGACTTGGCTTCTCTTGTGACTGGCTTAATGGTCCTACACAGTTGCTGTGAAATAAGACATAGTGAAGACTTGGCATGTGGATTATAAGTGGTCTGAGATGGACTAGGACTGTCATTCTCCTGACAAATGAGATACTCTATAACTTTTTCATCATTGTTAAGAATTAGATGGCACTTAAAGATCTAGGTATTTTTGAAGTTTGTGTAAAGTCATGAGAATCTACTTGCTCTATGTTTCACTGGAGAAAATGACTATCTCTTATGTCCTCACCCCATGAAGCTGCTGGAGAAAGGACATTTCAACAGTTACAATTATGGGCTGTGTGATGCATTAGATGACTGAATTTTAAAAGGAACTCAAAACTAGAATTAATGATCATGAATATAAAGACTTTTTTTAAACACACACACACACATATATATACATATGTATGTATATATATATATATGTCTGCATTTATACAGATAAAAAATGATCAGTAGTATTACTGAATTGGCATTTGAAATGTAGTAGTTGTGATGGCTGATAGGTAGCTTGGCTAATGGATTTTGGTATGGAAATTCAATATATTTGACAATCACTGTCCGTTAACAATACCTCCCTAGGCCTTTTTCCTTCTAATTAGTGGATGACCATTACCTTCCTATTATGTAGAACTTATCTGCATTTATTTCTGCCTTTATGTCTACTCACCATTTTCTTTTAAAATAATGAAAAATGGAAGGAGACACAAAAGATCACACAAACGAAAGTCAGACATTTGAGGTATGGATGTCTAGCACATAGCTTAGCAGGTATCCCTGTGCCTGTTTCCTTATCTGGAACAAACTTGAAAACAACACGTTTCCTGATTGTTTTGCATATGATGGCACCAAGTCTTGATTTTGTTTTGTGTTTTCTATTTTAACTCATTTTGGAAACATTATAGAATGAAACATTTGAAGATCTAAATGTTACATGAGCATCTAATTGTAACATGTTATCCATGTCACAATTCTTTAGAAGAGAGTTGTCAAGCTGTGCTTGGTTCGGTGGATGGTTTGTACCATTTTGATAATGTCACCAGAGTCCAGGAGCCTAAGATTGATCTAAGACACATTGGGATATGTGATTTTTGCATGCACTTACTTACCAAAATTGCTGAAGGACAATTTTCTGTTTAGGGAAATGTTAGAAAGATGGATTCTCATGCCGTATTTGCACTCTTGTTGGCTTTGGGACCAGCATCAGCATTTGCTACTGACTAACATACTCTTCAGTCTTCCTTAGGCTGTTTCACCCATGCTGTCTATATTTTCAGATTCCACTGGGATGCACATTGTATTTCATTTCCCTGTTTCTTGAAGCTTTTATTGACCTATGGATCCCTGTTAATGACTTTGAGGCTGTTCAGGAGAACTGGTCAGGAATTTTGCCAGATGGCCCTCAGTTCTGCTGAGTTGGCCATTTTTACCTGTTTAAATTTAGGTTTAGAACTGGGGTGAGAAGTTACAAAGATCGATGTCATTCCACACCTCACAAAAGGGCATTTTCTCATCAGCATGGCTTTCCTGCACTCCTTAGCCAGTGGAGGTTTATCAGGCTTCTTCACTGGGAACTTATTAGCATGTACATTATTTATGCATATTATTTGACAGGAGGTCACTATGCATAGCTGACATCTAAGGAGTGGGAACTTAATACTTCACTCTTTTGGGATCAAGTGTCTACATAAATAATTTGGAATTCTTCTGAATGGGATATAGTACCTTCTCTAAATTTTTGATATTCAAAAATGTTATTACATTAGTGTTGACTTGGGATGTTTTATCTTACACCTTGGGCTCCAATCTCATACTGTCTACCTTGTTTATTTGGTTGTTCTCATTGGTCCAGCCTTGGACACTGGGAGATTTCCATTGTATACTCTTTAATTTTTCTTCCTTTTTCTTTCATCTCCTTTCCTTAATTTCTTTGTTCTCTGTTCTTATATTTTCATACTTTTAACACAAAATACTGTGTCATGCATAGGTCCTGTTCTGTTTCTAGAAACAATCACTTCCCTAATAAGTTTCTTTGAGTGGGATTGGAAATCTAGAGTTGTGGTTGCATATGCTCATATTTAATGGGTGTCTTCGGTGTTCAGTCTTCTCAGCTTACAGAACAAGGAAACAGATGTATGTTTGTTCTGAATTGTGTATAGACACATACCTATGAAATACCTGTCACCCCCACCTTCTTTAGTAAAGGCTTTTCATACATTTGGAAAGACCGATTCTCATTCTGCAATCTATCCAGGATCACCAGAACATTTAAATATAGTTTGTGGTTATTTTTACATTTTTCATATATTAATATCAAGTTTCTATGCTGTCAAATTGTTTGGTTTGTGAAGAATCTATGGCTTCTACAATTAAAGTATTCAGAATATTAATACTGTACTCATTCCTCTTGGTAGGGCCTCTCACAGAACCCCTTGACAGATCCTTTACTTTTATAGTTAAACAGTATTTGTTACATGGAGGAACCACAGGCTTTGAAAATATATGTATCTATGGTAGGACATCGTAGAAGACAACCACTATATACATTCATGTCCAGGCTTTGATGTAGACACAATTTTTCAAATAACATAGAAGAACTAATTTTGTGAGGAACTGCTGCTTCATCTTCCATAGTGGAAAGGGGTGGGAACATTGTGCAGACAGTGAGAGGAAAAATCTGCCTTGCTCCAGGTGTGCAGAGAACAGCATCTCATTCTCTATGGTGAAGAGCTATGCCAAGACTCTACAGATCAGTCTTTCCTTTTGCCTCTGCCACAGTCAGGTTTCCCGAATGGCTGTAGGGGAAATTCAAATTCTTTACCCTGTGAATCCCCTATCCACCTGAGCTTCAGGGGAGGGTAATAGCAGATACCAGATGCATGGGATTGTTAGGGTCTTTCTTAAAAGAAGCTTTATAGAGCTCCTACATGGGAAATGTCATAACCCTGGCCTCTATAGGGGAACAATTAAGACACAAACACTAAAAATGTCTTTAGAGATACCAGGAAATACCCAAGAAGCCAACTGAGCAAGAATGAAGAAGGCAGCTGGAATGGAGAAAACTTTGGCTGCTATGGATTAACCAAATAGATTTTGTGATAGGAGAGTAAATGCTAAGAAAAACAACTGGGCACAAAGCACATCTATTCAGTATAAGATGAAGATGGTGTTTTTAGGAGCTGTTAATTATCAAGCCAGCCAACAGTTACTCAGTTCTCCTAACTTGGCTGTATACTGGTTAGTTTCCTAGACTACACAATACCGTTTAACTCATGAGTTTCTCAATAGTAGAAAAAGGAGTATATTAGGTTTTTGTTCTGTTGTTCTGAGGGATTGTGAGCTGATTATTACCTGATAAAAACATTGAGAGTCAGAAAAGGTGTCCTTGAGTACATGTATTCACTATTGTGAGAGGACATTATATCAACTTTACAATTTCAGTATTTCTAATGCATCTAATAGTTTTTATTCAATAACCACAAACAAATGCAACTAGAAAGATATTTATCCTTCTTTAACATTTTTCTAAAATGGTGAAACATATACAATGTAAATGGAGTTCTTCTTAATTGGTCTAAGTAATAAAAACCTGGAGTCAGATATAGAAGAAAATGGTGAGAGATCAGAGAAGGAGCAAACCACCACCACACCTTAGCTCCTTAGTATCTCAGCAGTCAAGAGAATGAGTTACTGTTTCTCCCTCCTTATATCCTGTTCCCGCCCAGCTAACTCACTTCCTATCTGTCTGTCCAGACCTCCAGACCTCTATGGTTAGCTAGTGGCAAGCTCCATTCTCTGACCTTCAGACAGGCTTTATTTGTACAAGCAAGATATCACCATACTTGGGGATGTGAAAGCTGGAGAACTGGCCCTGCACCTTGGTCATTGCTGCAAGGGGTGAACTAGCCAGGGCAATGTTGGAAAGCTCATCCTGGTGGTGAAGGCAGGAGAGAGTCAGCAAGCTGATCAACCCTGAAACTACGCAGACCCAGAACCAGGGTTATGAGTTGGCTCATCCCAACATGCACCCTATCTATGATCTACTGGAGCATGAAAAGTGACTGTTCTTACAGACCCAATGTTTCAGGGTCTCCAGGACACAGGGCAACAATGGGATATCTAACAGGAGTCCCAATGAGGATCCAGCATTGATGTGAAGTAGAAACCAGAGGCCTTGAAGCAGACCAATAACTCTTTGCAATGAATACTTGCTAGTAAGGATATATGGCTAAACGGGTTTACTCTGTGACTTACTATGTCACACTATAGCTTCCACAAGGAGTTTCTTCTTCTTCTCCTCCTCCTCCTCCTCCCCCTCCTCCTCCCCCTCCTCCTCCCCCTCCTCCTCCCCCTTTTTTTCTCTTAAATTTTATTTTATTCTTGGGGGGGAAGGTTGCAAGGGTAGAGGGAGGATATGAAGGGACAGGATTGAGACTGAGATGCACGATGTGAAAGAAACAAAGAACAAATAAAAAGAAAATTAAAAAAATTGAACACATACCAAAAAAAAAAAAAAAAAAAGGAAAAAAAGGAATATCTCCCCCTCACAAACAACAGCTCATGCTGGAAAGTATATGGAGCATGGGGAATAATCCTCTATTGTTGGTGGGAGTGCAAACTTGTACAGCCACTTTGGAAATCAATATGGTGGATGGGTTTTCAGAAAACTGGAATTTGATCTGCCTCAAGACTTAGGTGTACTGTTCCTGAGCATATTAACCAAAGGACCTTTCATCTTACCACAAGGACACTTGCTCAACTATCTTCACAGCAGCTTTATTCATAATAGCCAAAAACTGGAAACAACCTAGAAGTCCCTCAACTGAAGAATGACTAAAGAAAATGTGGTATATTTATACAATGGAGTATTACTCAGCTGCTAAAAAAATCATTTCATGAAAATTTCAGGCAGATGAGTGGAACTAGAAAAAGACCAACCCAAGTGAGGTAACTCAGACTCAGAAAGACAAACATGGTATGTACTAACATATAAGTAGATATTAGCTGTAAAGTAAAGGATAATTGTGTTACAATCCACAGACCCAGAGAAGCTAGGTAACAAGGAGGGCTTGGGGCAGGGTATGGGGTAGGATGCATGCATTTCCCTTGGAGGGGAATAGAATAGATTTCATGGGTAGAATGGGGGCTGGTGTGGATGGGAACAGGAGGGATTAGGTGAGGGAGGAACAACTGGAATTGGGGGGCATTTTGGGGACAAAGTAGAAACCTAATGCAATTGAAACTCCCAGGAATCATAAGCATGACCCTAGGGAAGACTGCTCATAAGGGGTGTGTGTGGGGGAGGAGATACAGAACCTAAACCAGCCATCTTCTGTAACTAGACTGGTATCTAGCATAATCATCATCAGAGAGACTTCATCTAGCAACTGATGGGAGCAGATTCAGAGACTTACAGCAAATCTAGGTGGAGCTCAGGGAATCCTGCAGAAGAGAGGAAGGACTGTAGGAGTAAGAGGGGTCAAGAAACCACAAGAAAATGGCCCACAGAATCAACTAACCAGAGTCCATAGAGGCTCACAGAGACTGAACCAACAATCGGGGAGCCTTCATGAGTCTGTCCTATGTCCTCTGCTTATATGTTTTGGTTGTGTAGCTTGAAGTTCCTATGGTACTACTAAAAGAGGAGGGGCTGCCTCTCTTTTACCTGCTTTTGGGACACTTTTACTCCCACTGGATTGTCTTGTCCAGCCTTAATACAAGGAGATGTGCCTAGTTTTATAACGTGGTATGCCATACTTGGTTGATATCTTTGGGATGCCTTCCCTTGTCTGAAGAGAAAGGAGGAAGAGTGGATCTGGGCTCAATGGAATGTATGAGGGGGGGCTGAGAGGAGGAAGAGGGAATTGTGGTTGGGATCTAATATATGAGAGAAAAAAAAAAAAAAAAAAAAAGAATAGCTTCCCCATTTAGAAAAGAGCCTGTATCAGAGAAGTATTGATGTGGCAAGAACAGACACACTAGTATGTGGTCTATATCAAACTAAACACAAAGAACAACAAAAGAAATACTAATGACCAAATATTGGGGAAATAAATTGATAATTTACTACAATCAATAATGTGCATGTGGCATATATGCCTATGCACACAAGTGTGTGGGTGTGAATACCCACACACACGTGTGGAAAGGCTAGAGGAATGTTACATGTCTTCCCTCCAGCTCTCTCCACATCATAGCCTCTAGGCAGGGCCTCTCCCTGAACTGCAGGTTTGCTGTTCTGAGTAGACTGGCTGACCAGTGAGCACCCTGGCTCTATCTTCACATCCCAGTGCTAGCATTGCAGGCAGATGATGTGAGTATCCCCAGATTTTTAGTTGGTGCTTGTGATTGACAGTGACGTCCTCATGAGTGCACAGCAAATGCTTGTATCCACCAAGCCATCCCTAGTCCTCATTATCAATAATTTTGAAGATGTGATGTTATTAAAATATTCAGTCCTCTTGTGTGCGATTTGGTTTTTTAAATGAAAATTAAAGCCCATTCACTTGAGCAAATATTATTCTCAGAAATGGGGAAAAAAATAAAACAGGATTGTGAATTGGTTTTTTCTCCTTTCCTTCAAAGTTTAGTGCCAAATGTAAATGGGATGTGGAAGAAACTAAGTGAAAATAGGATTCTTTAGCTGTTAATTATTATGCTAACACCCCACTTGTTTAGAACAGGATATCAAGCCTTTACCTAAATCGCAGGCCAACTACTGTCTAAATGCTTTCCTGCTTTCCACGGGAGCACAAACTAAAGGAGCACTGTTTGCCTGTGTTACTAAGGTCTTGGAAGTTTTCAATGCAATTAAATGCCTGTCTCAATAAAAAAGTTAATTCCCTATTTTCTTCATTTATTTTCCAGAAGCCTAAACTTAAATCGAGTTTGTAATAGAAATATTGGTCAGCACTTTCTTTCCCATGTATTCTTGACTTTTCCTTTTTTCTGCTATTTTCTCAGCCAGATATACCTATCTTCTCTTCTCTTCTCTTTTCTTTCCTCCTCCTCCTCCTCCTTCCTTTTTTTTTTTTTTTTTTTTAAGAAAATCGAAGGTTTCCAGAAGGAAAGCAAAGCTTTAAGAGTTCATGCTGAAACTTGGTCAAGACTGGGTACCACAGATGTCCTGGGGTCCTCTGTGATCAGAGCCATTTTTATCAGAATTGAAAGGAACATCAGTACATTTGGTATTGCGGTAAATAAGGATCAGGATAAACAAATAGGCCGAATAGATGTTTATTCAGGGAGAAATAACTTACAACCTAGACAGATGAACACCAGGAAATTCAACCCGATCCTCTCCTGTCCGAGTCACACCAGAAAGAGAGAGCCTTTCCTGGCCCCCTCCGACCTCCTTCCTCAGGTCACCTCTGCCCATGGCTCCACCCCCAATGGGCGTGGTCAGTGCCACAGAAGGAGACAAAGTGAATATCCCACTACAATTCCCCTTTTAGTCTAAAGAAAAGATTTAGGCTTAATACAAAACTATATACAAAACAGTGAATAACAAGTGTGCCCCAAGAAAAGGAAAATCGAGAACAAAATGACCTACATATCTAGTCCTAGGGTGAGGGCATAATGGAGTTTACAATAGAGTTGTCCTAAGCTGGAAAACGTAAGTCTAGTACCTAATATATCTAACTAGGAAGAGAGAATAATAGTTGTGATAGTTTAATCTTCAACCTCATCAAGACCTGAGAAGGAAATTAACAATACTAGAGTAGACAGGAAATGCGGATGGACAACTTCCAAAAGGTGCAGCAAGGACAGAAACAGCAAGCCACCTGAACAGTCACCCTAGGTCTCACAGCGACGTTGGTACACCCAGATTTGGCTAAGGCCAAGATAACTTGACAGACCACAACAACAGCAGGGAAATAGAATGGCTGTCTTACCCTGACTTGGCAAGGTCAAGCAGTCTTCTATATTTGTCTCCTGCAAGCACATAGGACTGCATGTCCAAATCAGTGGTCAAGGTGGGGGCAATTCTATGCCCAACAGGCCATTAGCTGAGGCGAGATTGAACTCCAGCAGGAGCAACAACAGTGTCCAACATATTTTCGGGAAAGTGCACGGTGCTGTCAGGAGCAACAGTGTCTCATGTCAATGGAGTACTAATATTAAAACATTTAAATGCCATGTTCTGCATGTCTATGAAGTGATTGAAGATTAAGCATCTATATCTGACTAATCTCATAGGTACAGGAAATGTGAGTGAAGATAATCTGTAATACTCGGGAACTTAGCTAAAAAGACTGATTAAAACTTTCCTGAGTAAAGCAGGAACAAATACTTAAACAATATAACTATTTACATATACCTACATGTAAATCCCTAAAATAGAGGTAGAGTATAAGTGTCAAGACAAGAGGTAGAACTATAAAGGGCAGCAAGATAAATATCCCAAATTGTATCAATATACAAAATGTCTTGAACACAAGAAAAGTATACATACATAGAATATGGTAAAAAAAATAATGTGCATAAAACATTGTAAGTGGAAATATTTAACACAATATAACAAAATATAAACTTAATTTTACATAGCTTACCACATAAGAATACACACCAATGTAAGCTGTAAAATACTATCTCATTCTTACTCAAATTCTCAAGAAAATAGGCTAATCTACCTATATCCCATCTAAACCATACCTTTACCAACCATTCCCTATTCGTGTCTAAAAGATAAACCCGAGTGTAAGCATCACCCAATCCCAAATAACTAAAACCAACCCAAAGACGATGACTATTATCCCAAAATTCCAAGGGTAGGGAAAGGGGCGTAGTCATATTAAGATTACTTTTTGCTGAAATGGGACGATGATTGCTCCAATGGATCCTGTAGGAAGAAAATTTTTAGCAACCAAATTTCTCAACAGAACTGGCTGTGACATATGTAGTTAGTCACTGTGTGGCAGAAAATTCTTGACTGTAGTTCTATTTGAAACTCTGGCCAGGATGTAATAAAAAGGTGCATCATTACAGCTAGCTAGTCTTGAGTTGTCTCGAGCAAAACAGTCTCAAACCGGTTTTAGGGTGATGTTTGTAGTTCCGATGCATCAGGTTGAGTCAAGTGGAAATGATGCCACAGATGTCCTGGGGCCCTCTGTGATCAGAGCCATTTTTATCAGAATTGAAAGGAACATCAGTACATTTGGAATCTGTTTTATGAATCTGTGTCTGTGTGTGTGGTGTATGCACACATGCAAGCATGTATACACATCTGTGCATACATGTGGAGGCCAGAGGCAGGTGTCAGATATTCTGCTCTGTCATTTCCTACCCATTTCTTTGAGGCGAGGTCTTCCACTAAACTGGACTGGTGGCCAGACAACCTCAATGAGCCCCAGCCCTTGTACCCCCATAATGCTGGAGTTGCAAATATGTTCCTTGCTGGGGACCCAAACACTGCTTCTCCTGCTCCGGAAGCAAGGCCTCTTACCCACTGAGCCATCTCTTCAGCCACACGCAGATCTTTTTGTATTGGTTACAAATAGTTGAATTTATTTTAAAATTCCTTGTGATCCAGATTTATTGCATGAAACTGTTACTATGACTTTTCTACTTGTTTCAATTGCACATGGCTGTACCAATCTGGACTTCCACCTATGTGATGGTCAACATGAGGAGAGACTAAAACAATGGTTTGCAAATATGACCACTGTGGCCCAAACCAGGAAAAACCTTCTAACCTTGTGATTAACATTGTGCATTGTGACCATTTCCCCTGCTTTCAGTCACATGCTGTCTGGAATCCCCCACCCCTGCAGCTTTCTTCAGAGCTGTTTCTCTGCGATTGATGTATGTTTGAGAAGGCTAGCAAGGACAAGCCCCAGAAGAACCAGCATTGGGCAGTTGTCATTGTTTCTGAAAAATGTGACTCTTAAGCATGCACAGTCTTTCCTTTAGAAGTCAGAGACCATTAAGTCAAGGGGAGGGGGAGGATTCTAAAAGAAAATACTCCAAAGGGACCATGAACAGTGGATCCACTGGTAAACTTAATTCAAAATTAATTTAGTAAATGACACGTGCAAGGTACTCTCTGAAACATGGAATCATGGAATCTCTGAATCATGGAAAAGCCAGACTGTTGTACTATAGGAACACACACACACACACACACACACACACACACACACACACACACCCTAAAACAAAAGAGGCTCTACTTGTGTATTTCTTTCTCCTCATTACCCCCTCTCCATTCCTTTAGACCCATTGCTACCATGAATGCAGAGAAAACACACACTATTTGTCTATGACTGGCTTATTTTATTTAACATGATGGCCTGCAGTTCCACTCAATTTCCTGCAAGTGACACCATTTCATTCTTTATAGACACTGTGTATGTGAAAGAGTGAGTGTCGTGTCCGGGTATGAGTGGTTGTGAGTATATGACTGTGTGAGTATATGTGTGCATGTGTGTGACTATGTGTGTGCACACATGCATGAGCATGTGACATTTGTTTTCTCCCTGTACCCACTGCTAGGCATCCAGACTGGATTTTGTGACTATTGGCTATTGTGACTATGCTGCAGTAAACACGGATGAATAGCTATCTCTGCAGTAGGCTGACTCAGATTGCTTTGGGTGTAGACCCTGAGTGGGGTAGTCAGATTACATCATGGTTCTATTTTTAGTTTTCCGAGGCATGTCACACCGACTTTAATAGTTGTCTCAGTTTGCAGTCCCACCAGCAGTGCAGGGACCCTTTCCCCTACCTTCACCCTACCTGCCCTTCATCAGTATCTATTGTTTTCAAAATGAAAACAGTTCGGATTGATGTGGAACCTCAATGAAAATCTTTATTCCATTTTCATTTGTCATTTGGGCTTTTTTTGTTGTTGTGGAATCTTTGACTTATTAATGAATTCTTGCTGTTAGCCTGCTGTCCAATTTGTAGGCACAGTTTCCTCTGCCTGCGTCTCCTTGCTCTGCTATTGTTTCCTTTGTTATATAGATTTTTGATTTCATGTCTTCCACTACAGTCTTTTCTAGAACACCCTTGCTGATTTCTCTATCTTGAGCTGTTATGCTGTGTTTTCCTTGAGCAGTTTCAGAGTTTTAGGTCTGACCTCAGGCATTTGATTCATTTTGAATTGAGCTTTATACAGATTTAGACAGATCTAATTTCATTCTTTTTCTGTAAGTGACTACCCAATTTTTCTGAGCATGGTTTTGCCAAAGAGACTGTCTTTTCTCCAATATGTGTTTTTGACATCTTTATCAAAACCACGTAGCTGTAGCTGCAGCTGCTTGGTTTTATTTTTGTCTATTCATTGCCTGTACAGTGAGGTTTGTGGTACTGTCTCTGTAATGTACTTTGAAGTGAGTTATTGGGACACCTACAATGTTGCTCTATATGCTCAGGATTTCTTTGGTTATCTAAGGATTTTGTGCTTCCGTTTGAATTTTAGGATTGCTATTTTCAATTGGCATTGGATTTGGATGGGGTCTGCATTGGTCTATGCATTGCTTGTGGTAATGGAGTCCCTTCCCAGTATTTATTCTGCATAAGTACTGCCTTACTGTCTCAGAAAGAGCTTAGGAGAAGTGTGCTTGCTCGCATCATTAAAGTGAGTTGGGTCTATCCATTCTCTGCATTTTAGCTATGCTGTGGGGAAGGTGTTTATGTCTCAGCCATGGTTTTATTTGTATTTCTCTTAGACACGCAGATTTGCTCATGGGTATTTTTTATTATTTAACTTTCATTGGCCTGTTTGTAGTGAGATAGTCCTTCTGTAGCACTGACCACGCCCATTGGGGGTGGAGCGATGGGCGGAGGTGACCTGAGGAAGGAGGTTGGAGGGGGCCAGGAAGTCTTTGGGTTGGTTTTAGTTATTTGGGATTGGGTGATGCTTACACTCGGGTTTATCTTTTAGACACGAATAGGGAATGGTTGGTAAAGGTATGGTTTAGATGGGATATAGGTAGATTAGCCTATTTTCTTGAGAATTTGAGTAAGAATGAGATAGTATTTTACAGCTTACATTGGTGTGTATTCTTATGTGGTAAGCTATGTAAAATTAAGTTTATATTTTGTTATATTGTGTTAAATATTTCCCACTTACAATGTTTTATGCACATTATTTTTTTTTTACCATCTTCTATGTATGTATACTTTTCTTGTGTTCAAGACATTTTGTATATTGATACAATTTGGGATATTTATCTTGCTGCCCTTTATAGTTCTACCTCTTGTCTTGACACTTATACTCTACCTCTATTTTAGGGATTTACATGTAGGTATATGTAAATAGTTATATTGTTTAAGTATTTGTTCCTGCTTTACTCAGGAAAGTTTTAATCAGTCTTTTTAGCTAAGTTCCCGAGTATTACAGATTATCTTCACTCACATTTCCTATACCTATGAGATTAGTCAGATATAGATGCTTAATCTTCAATCACTTCATAGACATGCAGAACATGGCATTTAAATGTTTTAATATTAGTACTCCATTGACATGAGACACTGTTGCTCCTGACAGCACCGTGCACTTTCCCGAAAATATGTTAGACACTGTTGTTGCTCCTGCTGGAGTTCAATCTCGCCTCAGCTAATGGCCTGTTGGGCATAGGATTGCCCCCACCTTGACCACTGATTTGGACATGCAGTCCTGTGTGCTTGCAGGAGACAAATATAGAAGACTGCTTGACCTTGCCAAGTCAGGGTAAGACAGCCATTCTATTTCCCTGCTGTTGTTGTGGTCTGTCAAGTTGTCTTGGCCTTAGCCAAATCTGGGTGTACCAACGTCGCTGTGAGACCTAGGGTGACTGTTCAGGTGGCTTGCTGTTTCTGTCCTTGCTGCACCTTTTGGAAGTTGTCCATCCGCATTTCCTGTCTACTCTAGTATTGTTAATTTCCTTCTCAGGTCTTGATGAGGTTGAAGATTAAACTATCACAACTATTATTCTCTCTTCCTAGTTAGATATATTAGGTACTAGACTTACGTTTTGCAGCTTAGGACAACTCTATTGTAAACTCCATTATGCCCTCACCCTAGGACTAGATATGTAGGTCATTTTGTTCTTGATTTTCCTTTTCTTGGGGCACACTTGTTATTCACTGTTTTGTATATAGTTTTGTATTAAGCCTAAATCTTTTCTTTAGACTAAAAGGGGAATTGTAGTGAGATAGTCCTTCTGTGGCACTGACCACGCTCATTGGGGGGTGGAGCGATGGGTGGAGGTGACCTGAGGAAGGAGGTCGGAGGGGGCCAGGAAGGCGCTCTCTCTTTCTGGTGTGACTCGGACAGGAGAGGATCGGGTTGAATTTCCTGGTGTTCATCTGTCTAGGTTGTAAGTTATTTCTCCCTGAATAAACATCTATTCGGCCTATTTGTTTATCCTGATCCTTATTTACCGCAATAGCCTGTTTTTGTAGGATCTCTTTGTGTGTCAAGGTGCCCTGGAACACATTCTATTGCACATGCTGATCTCAAACCCATGATCCTCCTAAATCTGCCTTCCAAGTACCAGCATTACAGGTGTGTGGCACCATGCCTAGTTGCAGCCTTAAGTCTTTAAGTCAGTATAGTATAGAGAACCTAAATTTATATGCTTTTCTTTTGGATATAGTCTGCCAATCATTATTGTGATTAAAAAGTTTTTAAAATTACATTTAGTGCAATTGCTGATCTGGCTAGAACTGAGTCTGTCATCATATTGTTTTTCATTCCCTCTGCTCTGTCTTCATGATTTTTTTTTCCTATTTTTTAGATAAGCTAAGTGTTTACTATTCCAATTCATGTCTTCTGTTGGAATTTTAAATGTTTATAGAGTATTTTAGTTGGTTCTAAGAAGACTGCATGATGCATTTGTTAATTTATTATAATTTCTTATGAACAATTTATAGGTTAATGAATATGGTAAAATATTAAAAATGTAAATGTATATGCTCTTCTGTTGATGGGACTAAACACCACAACCAAGGCATCTTGTAGGAAAAAGAGTTTATTTTAATTTACAAAGGGATATGAGTCATTTATGGCAGCAAGGTGTAGTCATGGTGGCAGGACCAAGAAACCAAAGGCTCACATCTTGAACTATGAACGTGGAGCAGAGATTGTGAACTGGAAGTAGAGCGAGGCCTTAAGCTCCCAAAGCCAGGCCCTGTCACATACTGCCTCCAGCATGGCCACATGTCCCAAACAGCCCCACACAATGCCACTAGCTGGTGACTGGGTATTCAAATACTTAAAAATCTGGGGGAACATTTCTCACTTAAACCACCACAATATCCCTTTATCATTTTCAGGAACAGTAGCATGTATTTTATTTCTAGATGTTATGAATCTGTGAATATATTGCTATTAGCAACTGCCTTAGATAATAATCTTTCTTTCTTTTTCTTTTTTTCTTTTTTTTACTTGCAGTTTCATAGTTGGGAGGAAGCAATAGATGTGTACAGAGGACTGACTCTGCTTGTGGGGTCTCCCAAACACCAAGGATGTGAGCAATGTCTCTAAAACAAGAACAGTCACCCCCAAATCAAAGGCTTCTTCTCATCCATGTGCTTAGGCTCAGTGTGCACGAGGTTTTGCTTCAGCCTCCAGTGTATTTCCTTTAGGTTTTTAAAATTTCAAACTCTTCAAACGTGTTCAAAATTCCCTGCTATTTTAGTCTGCCACTTTATTCTTCTTTTTACCACTGGAACAATGTAACAATATGTGGAAGCTGTCAGTGCTTTGTATAAATTATTTATTTTTGTTCCCAAATAGTCCCAATCATATTGAACTTAGTGAAAATATATCACTGCCAGAGTTGCTGCTGGGATATAAGACAACTTCGGGAAAAATCCTAGGTTCAGAGCTATAAATGGATGTTCAAAATAGTGTCTGTCATCAGAATAATTATTTTATTATTGAATAGGTAGAGTCTATGATTTTTTTTTCGAGACAGGGTTTCTCTGTATTATTTTGGAGCCTTCCTAGAACTTGCTCTGTAGACCAGGCTGGCCACGGAACTCACAGAGATCTGTCTGCCTCTGCCTCCCGAGTGCTGGGATGAAAGGCGTGTGTCACTAGTGCCTGGCTAAGTCTATGATTTTTATGATGAAAATCAAATAAATCAACATAAAATCCAAAGGTGTATAATTGACATAACATTTTGAGAAACTTTATTATTTAGAGTAGAAGGTGAGAAAGGAACAATAGTATATGTTCCTATTAATGTCCACCTCTGGAAGAAAGTACACAAGGACATACAGAGGCAAACACATGCATATAACAGACAAAAAGCATACAATGACAGTGACACACATAGGCATAAGCAGCTACACCCTCTAAGTGCATAAAGGACACTCATACGCAGATGCATACAACTGCACTCACACAGACACATGCAACAACATGCAGCCACATGCCCAGACTCATACATGCATATACACACATATGCAACCACAGCCTGATGCACACACAATAATATATACAGACATACATGCCACATATAAATATAAGCTAGCTGCATGAACAGAGATATGTAATCACATGCATATTTATACCTACACACACACATTCACATAAACACATGGGCACATGCAACCACACACACACATTACAAACATAGTCAAAAGAAAATTCTTCTTTCATCTTAACATCCTCCATTACTGCTTACATTACTCCTTGAGGCCACGTCTAAGAACACCGCTCAAGCAAATAAATGTTCATTTACAAATATGTACTTTGCTCATATAAAAGATCAATTTTTTAAACTAAAATATACACAGAGTAAAAACAGTGCATCCTCATGTCTCATGGGGACTATCAGACAGTATGATGTTTCAGTCAAACTTCAGTTACCAAGAAACCTGTGAGATTGCATTCAGTGTCCTGTCAGGCCAGTAAATAACCAAGAGTGAGAGAAGGGAAGCCCAGCTCTGAAATGAGCAATCAAAGACAATGAAGGAAATGTCTACCTGTGGATGGAAGCTGACAATATGGCTAAATGCTAATGAGAGTCTAAAATTATAAGACCAAACACGCTACAATGATTAAAATCAAGAACCTGTGGTTGAATAGGTCATAGTCTCTAGGGAATAAATCTATAACTATCATTCAGCTAAGTAGACATAGCTTTAAACCAACCCTTATTGACTTCTTGTCATTATACCCACACATCAGTGCATTTCTCAAGCCTCATCAGAGAAGCTTCTATTTGCAATAGATGTGAGTAACACAGAGACCCACAGCTGGTCAAGGTGCAGAGAATGAGAGCCTACAGACCCTCAGCTCTAAATGGAACATCTACATCCTGTCCTCTCTTCCTAGGGCTGAAAAGGGGGTGGAAAGAAGTGAGGTCCAGATAATTACAAGAAAACTGCCCAGTGGGTAGACTGCCACAGCTGACTCCTCTGGGGATGTTGAGGTTGCTTTAGCCTGGTTAATTTACCGTAGGTCCAGCAAGTGTTTTGCCACCCTCCTCGCAGCTTCAGGTCATATGGCCTTCCTGCTGAAGACACGGGCCTGTGATTAACACAGAACACAGCTTGGCTTGACTGCTTCCCCAGCTCTATCCAACCATTATCCAGCAAGTCTTACTCTTCAAAAAGGTGAAAGCAACCCCAGGGGATGCCACTTACCAGGTGCCCTTAGGTGTCGAAGGCTTTTGTGCCTAGGTTACACAGTGAGCTCTAATCTTTGAAAATACAACAACAACAACAACAAATAAATAAATAAATAAATATAGAAAATTGTCTTTTGATCTGAAAATTTTCATCTTAAAAACAAAGTAAGATTTATATAAATCTTATTACTTATTTACAAAATAAGTAATAGTTAATGGAAGAAAGTATTTAAGTAGTGGGTAACTAAAATGACCAAAATGGATTTATTGGAATGCATGTTCTTTTTTTTTTTTTCTATGTCACATTGCTAGGGTTCATAAAGCTAATGGAATTCTAACACTTGGCTAGGAAGAAGGGAAGCTAGCCAGCTTCAACATGCACCTATTTGCTTGTCTCTAGCGATGACCAGATCACTTAATTTCTTCTTGATCGACTGCATCCAATTTAAGAGTTCAGCTCCAATCCCATCCATTTTGGAAGAGGAATTGTGTGTACAACAAAGTGAAAGCTCAGTTTTAAGAATTTAAAAAAATGTAATCAAGTCAGGTATAGTGGTGTATGCCTTTGATCTCAGTACTGGGGAGGCAGAGGCAGGTGGATCTCTGTAAGTTGGAAGTTAGTTTAGTCTGGTCTACACAGTGAGTTATAAGCCAGATAGGGCTACACAGAGAAACCATAGCTTCAAAAAAGCAACACACACACACACACACACACACACACACACACACACACACACACACACACACACACTTTTTTTTATCTATGTCTTCTAGATAAAAGCCACTCATTTAATTTTATACGTGAACTGAAAATATATATGTCTTTGTGCATCCATGTGGTATACCAGGCCAAATAAGCTGCAGTTCTTTTTTTAAATTAGAAACATTTCTATACAATGTATCTTGAACATGTTTCTCTTCTTACAATTCCTCCCAGATCCTCCCTCCTTCCCTATGTACCCAACTTTATGTTATTTCTTTCTCTTAAAAACAAAGGACAAAAAAACCCAAACAAAACCAAAAAAAAAAAAAACATACAAGACCAAAAATCAAAAATCAAAACAAACTAAAGACTATCATGGATAAATAAGAATCGACAAAAAAAAAAAAAAAAAAAAAAAAAACATACAAGACCCCAAAACTCAAAACAAACTAAAGACTATCATGGATAAATAAGAATCTGGGAAAATGAATAGGCTGATGGATGTTTATTCGGGGAGAAATCACTTACACCAGAAATAGATGACCACCAACAGGTTCCCCTCTCAGGAACCAGAGCTCAAGCTGGGGTCTGAGAGCCTAAACCTAATCCCAAATGGCCACGCCCCCAGTGGGCATGGCCAGCACAATGGGTGCAAGCTGGGTGGATATCTCACTACTATTCCCCTTTTAGTCTAAAGAAAAGATTTAGGCTTGATACGAAACTATATACAGAGATAGCAAATATCAAGTATGCTTTAAGAAAAGGAAAACTAAGAACATACAAATGTAAGACCTACAAAAGGCTATAAGACAAACAAAACAAAAGCAAAAACCCTGCAGTTCATTTTGTATTGGTCAACTACTCTTGGACACAAGGTTTTATGGCTGGTATACTCAGGGACACTCCATCAGAGAAAACTAATTTCTCCTTTTACCAGTGAATATCAATTGCAAATAGCTTTCTGGTTAGGAGTGGGAGCCTTTGTTCACTTCCCCCTCTCAGTGCTAGAACCCAGTCTGGCTTGAATCTGTGCAGGGTTTGTGCATGCTGCCACAGTCTGTGAGTTCATGTGTGCATCAGTCATGTTGTGCCTAGAAGTCACCTACCACCCCTGGCTCTTACAATTTTTCTGCCTTGTCTTCTGCACAGATCCCTGAGTCTTGGAGAGAAGTTTAAGGAAAACATCCCATTTGAGGCTGAGTGCTCCCAGGGCTCCCGCTCTCTGAACACTGTGTAGTTGTGGGTCTCTGTTAACTCTAGTCTACCAACCGCAGTTCTTAGACATGGTTTATTTTTTATGAGATGTTGGTGAAACCTGGTTACAGTACTTGTCTGAGTCACTAACGAGGTTTCCCAAAGCTCGCCAAATTAAAATGTCTCTGGATCCACAAATTCCTCTTTTATAAAACTCATCACATACCTGAAAAGTGTTGACAGTTTCCATGAGACATAGGACTGTTGCTTCCCAGATTTCAGTTTTTTGCTTAGCATCATTTTTCTCATCTTTATCTTCACTTCTAACAATGCCTTTGTTTCCTTTCTTGAACACCTCCTATGCTAAAAGATAGTGAGGACTTTCTGTATTTCTGGTGACTAGAGTAATCAGATAGTAGGGATGGATTTCAAAGACAGAAATCGAGGAACGTCCTAACTGTATGTCCCTAGAAGCAGTTATTAACAACATGCTTCCCTCCCAGTGCCTCAGCTTGTTAAGCACATTTCTTGAAGACACATGAGTAAAGCAAGGAAAGCCTATTTATGTTAGCCGGTTTAAAACAAAAGAGAAAAACATGCAGTGGCAGGGCATGCCTTTAATGGCAGCACTCAGGAGGCAGAGGCAGGCAGATCTTTGCTGAGTTCAAGGCCAGCGTGATCTACAGAGCTAGTTCCTGGACAGCCAGAGATATACTGAGAGATCCTGTCTTGAAACAAACTAACTAACTGACAAATAAAACAGAAGAGAGGCTTAATCAGTATTACTGTTGCATACATGTAGTTTCACACTTGTATCACTGGTGTGTCATGTACTTTCTAAATGCCTCATTTACACTAAAGAATGAACACTCACCCTGAGTCTGTGCACACTGGCAGTTGGCTTTGTATATTGCACTGTATGCATATTGTTTAAAAAACAAACAAACAAAAAATCAGCCAGACTCAGACTTGGTTCAATGAACACCTAAACCAAATAAATGACTGCAATGTTCCAAAATAATACGATATTTTGCACTGTGCAATTGGGAGTTTCTTTGTATTCTCCATTGATTGGATAATGATGAAATACTCTGGACTTGGAGAAATTCAGACCAACACCTGCTGGTCAGTGATGACTGTAAGGAAATCCAGAACACACGCACTAGAGAGACAAGGGCCACTGATGAAATGATGTCATGCATAAAGCAGAGGCCATGCCTCTGGGACACACCTGGCCTGGTTATGCCTGAGAAAGCTGTGTTGCCTAAGTAGTAGTGCCTAGAGGTTTAAGGGTTTGAAAGCCAAGAAAAAAGAGCAACCTAGCAATTTAGAGCAGGAACAGGGGCCCCACAGGAGGGGGGCCCCTGGAACACCGGGTAACCGACTTGATTTATAACAATGGGAAAAGCTTCTGTGGTCTTGAGTTACCATGTAGGACTTTGCAGACACCCTTACAATGTGAACACTGGCAGGTGACAGGGAGCAGAACAAAGCATTTGGTGCCATGCAAAGGTAGTGCTGCCGGAAGATGAAATCTAATCACCTTAATTAAAAAGAGGCAGATCGGGGTTAGAAAATGGAGACATCCCCAGTAGCTTAGGTAAGAAAAACCAAATCCTCGAGGCTGTGTTTGGTAATATTCCTTTCTTCAGATAATTGCCAGTTGGCTTCTGGTCTTTCAGCTACCAGAAACTTACATCATTGGCTCTTTAATTTGGGGATAGGGCATTGTGGATTATATCTGACCAAGTATTGCTGGACACGTGACAACAAGATTTCCCTGAAAGCAGTCAGAATAGATAAAATATGAAAAGTAATTACAGTGTCTTTATTATCTGCCAACAGCATGGTGAATTTTTAAAATACTCATTTTTTTCTTGACATCCTGTCTGAGTGGCTGTCCTGTGCATACTCATGGTGGTATCTAAGGTCCCTGTGGCTTTTGAAGGTTCTTGTACATAGATGCTGTGAACCACAGTTCCTGGGATTTGTCATCTGAATATTCTAATTCACTACCAGGAAATGCTGAACCTCCTGTTTCACTTCTCACAGAGATTTAAAGTCATCTTTTTGGTATTTTGTAATTATATGAAGGGAAACACATTTGCCAAGGTAACTGGAATTATTGGTACAATTTATAATTTCGATGACATACAATTTTCCAGTCAAAGTAAATTGTGGCTATTTTATATTTGTTACACAGTAATTTCCATTGTTTTTCTTTTTCAAGAAAAAAAAGTAAATTATTTTATGTTATAATCTTTAGCCAGTGCTTCCCTAAATCAACGAGAAAACCAAAGGTTTGTGGTAATATAATGAACCAAATTCCAGCTCAAAGTTTTAATAAATGTTGACCTCTACTACCTGCCATGGTTTTTATAGGGCCTACTGAGAGAAAAGAAGTCTAAAATTGCCGTGAAAATTCTAGTACTATATTCTCATAAAGAGTAAAATCATAAGATCAGATGTTTTAGTTTAGAGTATTCATGCTAATTGCTAATACCAGCAATGCTTGTGCCATCTCTGTCACCAAGGAGGAGGGCATGGCCTCAGCTTGCCCAGGCCATGGGCCACCAGCCTATTTCCTGGGCACGTGGTTAATCACACGTTGAGGGCATCTTTTCTGAAAACTAAATCTATCAGTCCAAAGATGCCTTTCACAGCATTAAAAAATTAATTGACTTCAACACAATGACATGAGACTGTTGACTCATTTCCCAGCATGGAATCATAGCGGCTAGACTTTGACAGAATCTTCTAATCTAAGTTCCCATCCTGGGTGTAGATTCCTTTTTGAAATGGAGCTGTACAAACTGTGTGATTCAAGCATAAATCACAGGCATTGTGGGGCTGGCACTTTAGAATTTTAGAACCGGGTGAAAATAACTCAAATTGAAAAAAAAATTTTTTTTTTTTTAGAATGCAGTTTTAAAAAGTAACTTAATGATGTTCAATTTGAATACCCTAATGTATCCAAACAAGTATAAATGTAGGCTCTGTATATCATGGCCACAGCCAAGACAATAAAACTTTATTACTTTCCTCCCAAACATCCTTTAACTCCTTTTCTAGATCCCATTCTCAAGTCCTTGGCCCTAAGCAAACATCAAGATATAACCTGTTTCCAAAAGTTAAGTGAACTTCAGAACAATAAGCGATGTGTAAATTTTGTAGCATAGTTTTAGAGATTCTGTCATGCTGTTACAGAAATCAGCTCTATCCAGTTGACTGATTATATGGAAATGACAGAATATGTTAACCCTTAACCTGCTGATGCAAATCTGAACATAATTCCAGTCCTCAGCTGTGGCATCAGGCCTAGGTGCATGTTTCTGTTTCTCTTAACGAAGTGTTTAAGTATGGGATGTCCTGGGCCAGATGTAAACTATACTCTTTTGCAAACTGATGTCTTTTCTCTTGTCACCCTAATGTGAGCCTTGTCATGCTTTTGGTGTGCTCATGAGGTATCTCTTAGTGACAAAGTATTGTGATTTGAGGATCCAGTGCTTGGCAATGGATCTCATCAGCATCTCTCCAGTTTGGAGTCTTCCACACATCTTTTGTTGGGCCTTTCAAACTTATTGCTTTTGTTTGTTTTTGTCCTCTAGTTTGACTTCTTAGCATTGAGTTTTAATAATAAAGTTTATATATTCTTTATTTAGCCATTTATCAGATCCCTTCCTCTCACTCTCATGCTCCCTATGGTTTTTCTTTCTCTCACACCCGTGCATCTACACCCATGCTCAAGAACATAAAACAAAACGAAGAAGCCCCAAGCAGCGCGACACTAGCAAAGCTACAAATCAGTGTGGATGGAAGTCTGATGTGCCTGAGTGATGGGAAAGGACCCTTCTCAGGCCTTCATTATCACTATCCTGCAGATGAGCTTGCTCTCCAGATGCCTCATAAGTCCCGGGGACACAGAGGGTGCAAACGGTGTGGTGTATATGGTGAGCTCAATGAGATTCACAGTGCAGGCCATAAGGATTCTGGAGCCTAGCCACCTGCTGCAGCAAGGGACTGTGCAGTGGACATGGGGGGGGGGAGGATGAAGGCCTGAGGAGTCACTGTGAATTTGGAATTGGCCAAGACAGCTCAGCTCCTTCCAGAAATGCCAGGTCAGAGGGCTAAGCAGTAACCATCCAGAGGTTCAAGTAAATATGAGACCAAGATTACAGGGCATGAGTCAGTTAGGACAGTGGGTGGCTCAGATCAGCATGTCATCAGATTTATATATTCAATTCTCCAACAGCTTGCACTGATGATGTGTTTGGCTCCTATGGTCAGCTGAGGAGAAGGGAAAGTTGAATCTTGGTTTAAGAATATAGTGCTTTATAGTCCCATGCCACATTGGCTCTGAAAACAAGAAGAAAAAAGGCAGGAAATCTCTCTAAGTAGCAGAGAGATGGAAGCAGTGGCCCAGGTCATCTACTTATTTGGAGAGGGAAATGACCAGACATAGAATTGTAAGCATATTGCTTTGCCCTGCAGCGCGGTGGGCCAGATATTTGGTTAGATGTTGAGATGGAAAAGGACTGAGAATTTTGAGACAAGTGCGCTGGAAACGGACAATGAAGCTGGGCATATGGATGAACTTTCAGGGAGGAGAATTATTTTGCACATGCTGCCTTCACAGAACAGGGTTAATGAAGATCCAACTGCACAGCGGACACAGTGAGTCAGCATGCACTCATTAGCCACTCTTCTGACCACTTGGGGAGACACAGGAGTGGATGAAGTAAGGTGTTGGCAAAAGGGGAGGATTATCTTTGCCAAGGCTGATCTGACAGAAACCCTCGGATGTCCTTTCAGAGACATCAACTCATATGGAGACTTCCTGTTGTTCAGTCTGCAGCTCAACACAGGAAAACTTACCTTTTTATTTCCGAGCTGACTTTCTCTCATCTACAGAGCTGGGCAAGGGCCACTCTTATGAGACTCATGGAATGTCTGACACACAAGCACAAAATCCCACAAAACATCAGAAGGGACCAAGACACTCCTTCACACTGCAGTGTGCTCAGGACACCCCTTCACCCTGTGGTGTGCTCAGGACACCCCTTCACCCTGTGGTGTGCTCAGGACACCCCTTCACACTGCGGTGTGCTCAGGACACCCCTTCACACTGCGGTGTGCTCAGGACACCCCTTCACCCTGCGGTGTGCTCAGAACACCCCTTCACCCTGCGGTGTGCTCAGGACACCCCTTCACCCTGCGGTGTGCTCAGGATACCCCTTCACCCTGCGGTGTGCTCAGGACACCCCTTCACCCTGCGGTGTGCTCAGGACACCCCTTCACACTGCGGTGTGCTCAGGACACCCCTTCACACTGCAGTGTGCTCAGGATACCCTTTCATATGGCAGTGGGCTCAGTACCATGGAATTGATGGTTCTATCACAAGAAGCAGCCGGGATCACAGGGTCCTGAGAAAACACTCTTTTTAAAAATTTTATTATTTGGGGGAGGGGTTACCATAGACTAACACCAAGATCTTGACTGTGCTGCGTTCATACTCTCCTGGCCTGCACACTCAGCCCTGGGAACACATTCTTGAGATGAAGCTGCATTATTTCCAACAGGAGATGTTCTGTGCTGTACACAGTGGGATGCCCTTCATAGCTCACCAGAGACCCCTAGAAGGCTACACTTGCTCAGGAGGGAGAACACAGAGATCTAGGGAGGAAACAGAAGGAGGATGCATAATTAGCAGAGATGCTCTACAGGGCCCCTGGACTTTTCCTTCTGTGACTCCAGGTTGTGCAAGGTCTTCAGGTCTCAGTCAGCAAGGAAGACCTGTGGGGCAGGTTGAGTTTGTGTCTTCTCCAAAAGGCATGATGAGACAGCCTTATTGAGGCAGGGTGGTTGCTATCAACAGGAGGAGGGAAGTCCTTGATTTTTACAAAAGAAGCATATAAACACACACAACACATGTACCACACCTACACACATGTACATACATACCACCCATGCATTGACACATAGGCACAAAAGCATACACCAAACATATATAGATACACATATAAACAACAACAGCACACATGATAAGCATGTACATGTGCGCACCCTCCTGTGCACATAGTGAACTCAAATCCTTAGGCATTCAGGGAAGTCGCTCCTGTGGGAGCTGAAGGCAGCTCTGTTAGCCCCTCCCCTTTTCTGAGATCCCCTCAAGGACAATATTGGAGTTCCTGGAGAATGTCTCTGGAAGAAAATGCCTGCAGTGCTGGGGTCGGGGAGCAGCTGGACCATCATGATTAGGCCAGTGTGTCGCACAGTGACCCTGCTGCCTCAGTCTTGCTTTTCCCTCTCTGGGACAGTCACAACTTTTGTGCAGTGGTTAGTCCTCACCAGTGAGAGCAAGGAGAGTGTTTTATGCCCAGACCTTCCTCCCTCCTGTCCTTCCCTTCTCCTGTCCTTCCCTCCTTGACTCTCCCCCTCCTTTCTTTCCATCACTTCCTCTCTTTGAAGAGTATAATAAACCCTGCATTGTGGTCTGAGGACACCTTGCCTTCCACCCCCACCCCCCAATCTATTGCAGTCCAGTTGATCAGGTAAGGTGACAAAGACCTAAAACTTTCATTTGTTATATGTGACTGGAGATCTCTGGAAGGAGGAGAAAAAAGTAATTTTAATGCATTATCTTACTGATTCTTTTAGAATTTCATACAATGCATTTTGATTATTTTCAACCTTCACTCCCTTCCTTAACTTTTCTCAGCTATACGGTCCGACCTCCCTACCCCTCCCAACTTCGTGTCTTCTTCTGTTTCTCCTTTCCTTCTTTCTTTCTTTCTTTCTTTCTTTCTTTCTTTCTTTCTTTCTTTTCTTCTTCTTCTTCTTCTTCTTCTTCTTCTTCTTCTTCTTCTTCTTCTTCTTCTTCTTCTTCTTCTTCTTCTTCTTCTTCTTCTTTTTATCAAAAACAAGATTAAACGAGATAACAGCAGCAGGACAGATGAGTATGTGGAACTCTGAAGAGCTTCCTAACTCAGGAGCCTGACTTCCAAACCAGTTTGTGGTTAACTCAGCTTTCAAAAGCAATGGGGAGATTTAACTCATGTTAGAAGAACTCACTGGAAGACAAACAGCAAGCCCATCAGTATTGAAATGCATGCAAATACCTTGCAATAAAGAAGCAGGGATCATCAAGTTTGGTTTTTTGTTTGTTTTGTTTTGTTTTTGTTTTTTTATTTCAAAGGAGGGAAAAGGTCATTTGTTTTCTTAATGCTGCCTTATTTTAAAAGGAGACTACTTTTTTTCTTTTCTATATGTTACATGATGCATGTGGTTGCTAAGATATAGCATGGCTTGGCTGCCTAGAGTTTACTCAGTTATCAAACACGAAGAACCAGAGGATAGAAATGACCAGTTTAGATCGTAATTGGTTTTCTCATTGAGCAAGGAGGAAGATTCTGGATAGCCATAGCTGGGCAGCCACTGGGCTCTTTCTACTTTCTTTCCCTGAAGAACTTCTCTCTCCATCTGCCTTGGGCAGCCTGAGCCTGGGTTCAGGATCCCTGTTACAAAGAAGTTTCTTCTGTTAGGCTGGCATGTAGGTTGTTGCTGAGGATGGATGAGTGACTGGGAAGGAGCCACCTCAGGGAAAAGAGATTTTTTTTTTTTCTCCCTGAGGAGGAGGAGCTGTGTAAGCATTTGCAGGCTGTTGACTATGCTGACCCAGGCAGCTGCTGTCTTAACAACTGATCTGCAGCCCTGGGCTTTGTCCCGCAGGGGTCACTAGAGGCAGTCCCCAGGCTCTGCAGGCCAGACCTGGTGTTTACTCCCTAGAGCTGCCTGGTTTTGCTGGGCTTGCCTTGCTTTCCCTCCTGCCTAAGTTCCAGGAATGTACTAATATCGTGAAACTGAAATGGAAATGAGCAGGTCAGTCTTTCACTGCTTTTATTGACATTTGTAGCCAAAGCGCCAAATGAAGATGGATTCAACCCACAGAAGGTGCGGAGGGATGTGATCAAACAGTGTGTATAGCTCGAGAAAAGACAAGATAATTGGAAGAGCTTCCAAATTCCCGTCTGTGTGAATTAACTGTGGAGCTTCCAGAAGCGGGCAGATGCATCTTCTGGACAGAAATGTAAGAGCAACTAAGTTTTACAGGGGCCCAGGGCACCCATTTCTCCAAGGGAAACGCAAATGGACCAGTGCTCTGGGCCAATGAGGCGACTTAGTGTCTTGATATGAAACGTGGCTGGACTCTGACCAGAGTTGTATGAAGTGTGTGTGTGTGGGGGGGGGGGTAACTCATTATTAAGAGATCTACAGTATGTTTGCTTTGGTGCTAAGCACTATATTTGATTTATATGACTTTTTTCTCCTGCTGCAGAAACAGCTCAGCCCCCTGCATATGAACATTGCTGTCTGCAACTGGTTACCACCAAATTTCAATCCTATACTGTAGCGCTTATCATGGGTTTGACAATTTCACTTCCCCTTCCTGACAGTGACAGAGTATGGATCGCCTCGCTAAAGAATACCCCAGACTTAACTGACCCTGCTCCCCTCACTGGTGAACTTGTTTGGAGTGATGCAGGTGCAGGTTGTCTGGCAGGCAGATTGCCTGCACCCACTCTGAGAAGTATCCCCTGTCTCCTACATTCCGTGTTCAGTTTCCTGATGTTGGTCATTAATGATTTCCCTTTTACACATTTGAGGGGCCAAGGAGATCACTCAGAAACCCACGTTGGTTAGTACCAGTGAGCCCCATTAAGTGTTTTTAATGGAATACCTTAAGTTAGCAAGAAACACTGTTTTAATCTGTATGTTTGACACACCTTATGTCTACAGGAGCCTATAGGACCATGCATTGTAGGCAAGAGCTCTACCATTGAGGTACAGCACAGTCCTTAAGTGTGGGTTGTTGTTGTTTGAGTCTGTTTGTTTTTGAGACCCTTGCCAGGCTAATCTTGAGGTCACTGCTGTCCTCCTGCCTCAGCTCCTTATGTGATGATATTCTAAGCCAGGCAATGATTCTTTTATTTTATTTACCTTTCTTCATGTGGTATATTTGATCATATTCTTTTTTCTCTCCCAGTACCCCCATACCTTTTCTGCCTGTTGTGTGCAGAGCACTTACCAGCATTGTGAATGGTATTCAGGAGGGGTGAAGCTTCTAGCTGGGCATCAGCCTTGTGAGTGACAGAGTCTCAGGCTTGAATATAACATCCAGAAATATTTTATTGTTTTTTGTTTGTTTCAATGAAGGATTTTACTAAATTGATCTTCTAGTCATTTGATGGGTTTATTTATTGTGGCTGTAGTATTAAAATGTCCTGGCATTTTATTTTATGGACAAAAGATTTTTCTCATATGTCTCAGATAGCTAGATGGATGGAAAGACAGGTGATAAATGGTAAAATTACTATACATGATACAATAGGTATTTATCTCTGCTCCCTGAATTATGCTCATTAGTTGCTATTTATTTCCATATTTCCTTTGTTTTAGTTTTCTTCCTTTATTTTTCTTTTATGGTGGACACTGTCTCTTTTGTTTATTATTTACAATTCTTGCAAGTCTAGCCTTGAACTCAGATCCTCCAGCCTTAGCTTCCTATAACCTCTGGTAACTGCTTCCCATTGGCATCAGAGACTGAAGCAGTCTCAACTCTGTGCACACAGAGTGACCCCGCATGCACACAGGGGATCTTCTTCACCTGGACACAGTTCACCAAGAGACTCTGGGATGCATTGCTTATCTGAGACAAACAACAAATCCGAGGGTACCATAGGCTCTGGTCTGGAGCAGTCACCCCGTCCATTTTTTTGGACCCTTCAGTTGTATGATTCTATTCCTTGGAAGACATAAACAAAAATCTACTCATTACAGATCCTAGATAAAGGAATCCATGACAGACCAGAGTTCAACTTGGTGAACCAATGAATTTTATGGGATTTGTTTATGGGAGGATGGGGTTACTAACAGAAATTTCTCCAAGAAAGCCAGTTCAGGAAAGCTGGAAACCTGATGTACACTGCACAGCCATAGGGGCTCAATGGGCAGGAGAACCTGATGTATACTGTGTAACCATAGGAACTCAAGGGGAAGGAGAACCTGATGGACATTGCATAACCATATGGGCTCAATGGGCTGGAGAACCTGATGTATACTGCACAGCCAAAGGGGCTCAACTGGCTGCAGAGTGTATCTTCAAGGCAGCTCAGTTGGTCTAAGTCTCTTCCAGGCAGCTCAGCTAGTCTAGGTAGGTGGACTTGTCTGAAAGTGCCTCTCAACTGCCCTTTGTGTCTGCCTATAAGATGCCTTTGCACCTGGTGACCTCTTGGTCCCGACACTCTCCTCCTCATCTGATTTATAGCTTCCAGCCAATATTTGGAAACCCCTATCTCCTGCCTCAATTGTATTCATTTTTATGGCTTTCATCTTCTTTATTGCTTCTTATTTGAATGATGTCTGAGCAAGGGTGTTCAACATGCAGCATGAACTGTAAATCCTTCTGAAGGTATCAGGTCTCATTCTCATTCCTGGATACTTCTCTCCCCATCCTCCATTTTTTTCTGTTATGTATTTAATGATAGGTTTTTATAGATGTTTCTGTTACAAGTGATTGGGGTCTAGGCTGGTGTTTTTAGATCCTTAACTCCTATTCAAATGATTGAAATAAAAGCCCTCACATTTTACAAAATAGCAAAGAACTTTATTCAAAGTAAAGCAATGGAAGAGGTGAGAATATACTTTAAAAGAGAGACGTGGGCCACATGAAGATCCTCAAGAGTCCTGATTACAGTTTAGGCTTTCCTTTTTTCCCCCAATATAACATTTTTTATTGATTATTTAGGGATTTCACATCACGTACCCTGATCACATTTACTTCCCCGTCCTCCAAAGTCCATCCTCTCTTGCAGCCTCTCCACACAAATAAAAGAAGAACAAACAAACAAACAAAAACATTTCTAATTTGTGTTGCCCCAGTACTCACTGGAACATGGCCAAACTCCCACTGGCCAGCCCCTTAAGGAAAACTGAGAGCTTTCCCACCAGTACCCCTTCCAGAAGCCATTAGTTCTGGAGACCTACACTTTAGCATCTTTATCACAAGTTTTAAGAGTTCTCTTTGGTGGCTTTCTGTCTATGCTGTTTCTTTTTTGTGAGGGGTGGATGTGGGGTGGGTGTCTTAGTTAGGATTTCTATTACTGTGAAGATACATCATGACCACAGCAACTCTTATAAAGGAAAACATTTAGTTGGGACTGGCTTACAGTTTCGTAGGTTTAGTCCATTATGGTCATGGCAGGAAACATGGCATTGTGCAGGCAGACATGGTGATGGAGGTGCTGAGAATTCTACATCTTGATTCACAAGGAGCAGGAGACTGTGTACCACACTGGGCATAGCTTGGATATAGATGACCTCAGAGCCCACTTCCATAGTGACACACTTACTCCAATAAGGCCACAACTCCTAACAGTGCTACTTCCTATGGGCGAAGCATTCAAATGCATGAGTCTTTGGGAGTCATTACTATTCAAACGATCACAGGTAGGGTTTCTTTTTATAAGGTCAAGAGAATGAAGAGTTCTGGGGTTAGTAGTGGTATAGTTTGGATAGGTCTCCAGGTAAAATTATATCATTATTTCTCTGCTGTGTATATTCTTTCCCATAAAGCCTCTGATTACAATTATGCATGTCCAGTTATGTCTAGGCACAAGATGACAAATTAGGGATTCTCACTGAAAGTTCACTTTGAGGATGCCAGTTACATTATTGCATACACATCCAAGTCAATTTAGGTTGGATGTATTATGAATGTTTGAATGGTAACCATCTGAGTTTGATGGACATTAGGGAAGGAGAGATATCTTACACTGTCAGGGATGAGAGTGCTTGCAGCTCAGTTCTAGCTGGGGTCCTAGGTTGCTAACAGGATGCTAATGCAGTGTTCAGAAAGAGTTGTGTGTGCATAGTACATGAAGGTAAGGGTCATAGACTGCCAAGTGCAATATTCAGAGGGTGGCAGCTTAGACCACACAAATGGCCCCAGGTCCATAGAAATCCCCAGGCAAGCATGCTTCACTTCTATTTATTACTTCATCTGTTTTATTGGGAATACTCTAGACTTTGGAGTGTCCACAGTGAGGGCTAATAGATAGTTTCAGATCCACACGTGGAAACAGTGCCAAAGTCCCTGTCCACCGGCAACGAAAACAACTGACTCAATGTCTCTGAGAGGCTGGCTTACGAGAACACTTCCTTGAGTACACATACTCTACTGTTTCACTAAAGCAATAGAATATTTTAATTACTTTTATTTTTATACCTATCACTTTGGATTTTGAAGGCTTGCTTATTGTTTTGATAAATAATTGCATAGTGGCATTGTTAACCTAAAAGTTGTTATTTTTCAAATTATTTTCCTCAAAATTTCTTAAAAGGATATTTTTAAGTTTTGATTAAATTTATTTTGTTGGGAGAGCACATACATGGTACAGCATATGGGTAGACTTTGGAGGATAACTTCGAAAAATTAATTCTGTTCTTCTACCATGCAGACCCGGGATACACATGTGGCGAGTGCCTTTCCCGCTGAACCATGTCTGGGGCCACACACAGGTAATTTTTCTCCCTGTCTTTCCAACTATTTATGGTAAATTTTGAGTCTTATTCTAGGTTAACTTGGAAAGCTATGGTTGTCTTGCAGTTGAAGTTGAGATTCGGTCATTTCCCTTCTCATCTGGAAATTTTCTGTTCAGTTTTGGCACACTGTGATCTAAGCATATGTAGATTTATGAGTTTCATTTATATTTTCCCATTGTTCTTATAAAATTAACCACTCAACTCATGTTTATCTTTAATTTTATTTGGTTCATTAAAAATTTTGCCATTTTGTTATTCTTTTAAATTGTTTTATCTCTTCTGATGTTGTCATCAATTTCCCTGTGTCATTGAGTTTTGGCTGCCATTTATGGAAGATATGATTTCTAAACCCTATGTTGACAGTCTTTCCTTTTTATTACTAACCTAAATATATGCACATTTACTTATGTCATAACTTATCCGATTAGTTTTGCATTGATCTTAACCTCAAATTTCTTTTTCTTTCTCAGTTTCTTGTAATAACTGCACACATCTTACTGAGTTTTACATCCTCCAGATAGCTTCAGGGTCTATATCCTACACTAGTTATGTCATCATGATTGTTTTAATGTCTGGTTGTAAATTCCATTTCTCTAATTCTTTATATATATATATATATATATACACACATATATATGTATATATATTTATTATTTTTCTTATTTTACATATCGATCCCAGTTCTCCCTCCCACCATTTCTCTAATTCTTACCTGCGTCATTTTCATATACTTGTTTTTTATCCACAGTCAGCCAGCTTTCCTCAGCTTCCTCTGCTTACTTCTGATTTAACAGTTCTCATTGCCAACTGGGTGCTATTGGCGCTCTTTGTGGAGCAGATAGCTCATCTACCAGGTGATGGGAGCATCTCCATCAGTTTTCTCTCCTGAGGCTCCAGGTTCAGCAGTTAATTCATCTACCCCGTCCCTCACATTAAGAAAGCTCCTTATTTATTCCAGCCAGAAGTTTTGTTTGCTTGCTTGTTTGTTCTGGGTTTACGTGTCCACCTCAAGCCCCTGTATAAGCTTTTACTTGGCGTTTGTTTTGTTAGGATGTGATGGCTTTATGATCTAAATAAGTACTAATTTTCAGCGTGCTGGGACATATTTTTATATATGCTTCTCTCTAAGAGACAAGTCTTGTGAGTAGTGGCCAAGAACAGACTGCTCACCATTTCCTAACCATTCAGTGCCAAGATGCCTCTCAGCTTGGCTCTTTCTTCCTCTCTCTCTCTCTCTCTCTCTCTCTCTCTCTCTCTCTCTCTCTCTCTCTCTCTCTCTCTCTCTCAACAATTAAGCATGAATAAATGCCTGCACAGAGCTGTAAAGGTTGTGGTATTTCAGGAAGGCATCCTCCAGGTGATGGATCCTAGGTTATACACAGGGAAGGGCCCATTTCTTCACTTCCTGGCTCTTGCTGAGAAGGCTTGACTTTAAAATCAGCAGCCACCACAGGAAACTGCTACCACCCTTTGTCTAAGCCTTTACCTGTGAACATCGCCTCCCAATGCCATAGGTGAAGAATCTCAGGGAGATTAGAGGTGTTTATGCAGGTAAAGGTGCGATAGGATGCTATTGAGTGTTCATTTCACTACCTATGTGCTCAACTGTGTGTGTGAGGCCTTAGCACAGTGGATAGTGTCACCCACTCACAATAAGTGAGAAATCCAGTGTGCAGAGGTGGAGTGAGTGGACTCGATACACTTGCTGGTCGCATTGACATCTGCAGTCATTTCTTGATGGTATATTTTCTAGTATGTCTGCTGAATGTGTTTCTAAAGTCGTATTTAGAGCCATATGTGAGGCATTCACCTTTAGATAGTGTTCGAGGAACCATGATATCAAAACGTGCACCTGTGAAACCAGGTGGAAACACAGGCCCTCCTGCGTCTCAGTCAACAGGAATACAGGGAAGTTGCATCTCATCAAATCCTTGCTTTCCTAAACATGATCTGCTCAGCCATTTTCTAACTTCTGGCTACACTTGTCTGTAGCTTGTGGGCTTCTGACTGCAGCCTTCACGCCCCATGCTGTTAGCGGTTCTGATGGAGATTTTCACTTCTCAAGCACTAAATTGTGCTAATCTGTGAAATAATAGAATGTGCTAAGTGGCACACAGCATGGTGTTTTCGCATAATTCTTTTAAATGCTTCATGTCTTTGACAAATATTAATGGAACACTTATGTTCCCCATTAGAGTTTTCTCCAGTTTTTATAAACTTGGACTGTAGCTTCCCTGAAAGGGTCTTTAGGACCCATTTTTGGGAGCAGCTGGTACTGAACAAAACACTATTACAAAAATGCTGTGTGCTTCTAAAAATAAGAATAGGTTGCTAAGCATGGTGGTACATGTCTTTAATCTCAGACCTTGGTAGGCAGAGGCGGGCTGTATAGACAGTTTTATCTAGTCTGTACAGTGAGTTCCAGTTCATCTGGGGTTACATAGTGAGTCTGTCTAAAATAAATACGCATAATTAGAGAGGCCTCAGTCCTTGTCAACTCTGTAGTCTCTTGTGTGTGTGTGTGTGTGTGTGTGTGTGTGTGTGTGTGTACAATGTAGAAGTGCACAAGACTGCTTCTTTCACACCCCAAAGGCTCTGTATGCTTGTTGCTGCAATGGGTTGATCTTTATGGTCAACTTCACTCTATTTGGAGTCACACCGAAGGCTGAGAGACACCTCTAGATTTGTCTACCAAAGTGTTTGCAGAAGATTAGCTGAAGGGGGAAGACCCACATGGCATTGTAGACCTCTTGGTGTACAGTGTCCAGGTGTGGAAGAGCTCATCTGCATCTGGTGCAGCACAAATAATACAAGACCCCAAGACAGATATTGGGGTTCAAGCTAAAGATCAGAAAAGCAAAGCAGCCAAGCCAGTAGTTCTTATCTCTGCCTCAGACCAAAATGGGTGATCCTGTCTCCTCAAATCCTAATAGGCAAATGCCCTGAGTTCCTGTCTCCTCATGCCTTATATTCCTCTCTGCCCAGCCATATCACTCCTGTGCCACCTTCCTAGTGCTGAAATTAAAGGTATGTGATTCCCAAGTGCTGAGATCTCCTTTGTGTGAGCTGTTTCTATTTTAGACTGGGCCAGTTTCATGTCTAATAGAGATGCATCTGCCTCTGTCTCCTCCCAGTCCTGGGATTAAAGGTTTGCACCACCACCATCTGGCCTCTATGGCTAGCTAGTATTGTTGCTGGTATTAAAGGTGAGGTCACCACTGCCTGGCTCTACAGCTGTGGCTAGCTTTGCATTTTGACTTTATTAGATCATAAACAGTATATCACCACAATGCAGGAATCACCACAGGGTTGGGACTGCTTCAGTCTTGCAAGTCCTTCCATGTGGGCATCTTTTGTCATGCTCTGGGTACCAGAAGAATAACAAGAGAGAAACAGACAGCACAACACCAACATTCTCCATCTTCTCCTTCCTGACAGAACAGAAAAATAGCTAGGTATTGTTTGGTAACATCAGGAGGTCTTGGAAGCTCTCATCATGGCAGGACTTGGAGCAAGCAAAATTCATCACCTGTGGGTCCTGGAGCAATGGATTCCACATTCTTTCAAAGCAAATTTCTCTGCATAACAGAAAAGTGTAATTGCACCTAGTCTTAATACTTCCAGCTGGCTGAAGTTTATCCTCATTAGTACCTGAATAGAGCAGTGTTTTAAAAATACTTATTGTTTTTGCTGATGTTAACATTAAAAGATTTGATTTTTTTGAAGGACATTGTATATTTATTTGATAGTAGGGTTTTAGAACTTTCTACTTTGTTTTTTGGTTTGTTAATAGCTTATTTAATTGCTAATAAGTTCTGGTGAAAACAAATGAGTCTTTTGAACTTTATAAAGTGCTTAGTTTTTATCAATTTTTCAATCGATCAGTTAAATTTCAACACTAAACAACCACCAAATAACTATTTACTGTTTAAAAATATGCTCTATGGACTTAAGGCATTAAAATTCTATCAATACTGACATATTTATTAAAAACATATTCAAAGACATTTAGACTCTTAATGGCATTCCACTAAAACACTACTTAAAATCATTTCAGCAACTCCATTTGTCTGAGTACATACTGCCACTGTCCTTACTTTTTTTCAACATTGTGTTTCCATGGTCTTAGTGAAGAATAACTGTTGTTTGGGGCAGGTCAAGATCGCAAGATCTGGGCATCAGTCACTTCCTCTCTAGACACAGGCTCTGGTGGGGCTGGTGCAGACTTGCCCACCCCACCCCACTTGGCATATTAGAGTTTGCCCTTATTCAATAACATTTGATGTTGTACATGCCAAAAAATCCAAAGATTTATACAGTTTAAGATTCCACCCCAATCACGATCTTTATGTGAACCGCTTTCTTGTGATTAGATAGCCAGGACCATGTCAGTCAGTATCTACCATGCTCCCCACCATGATGATGATGAACTGACCCTCTGAAACTGTAAGGGAGTCACCCACATCAATTTTTTTTTCTTATAAGTGTTTAAAATACAGGAGAGAGAGAAAGAGAGAGAGAGAGAGAGAGAGAGAGAGAGAGAGAGAGAGAGAGAGAGAGAGAGAATTTCTGGCTTGGGTGGAGACTAACATTGCTGTTTGGCTGGGTTAATTGGTTAAAGGACCACCCCTAAGAATGGCTCCCCTTCAGCCATGCTAAAGAGATATTTGGAATAAATAGTTCTTTAATGAGATCCCACATTTCTCCTCCCTAGAACACCACCCTCCAGTACTAGAGTTTCTAGGTCACAGCCGTGTGGGGTCATAAGTCTGCTGGCTTTTCTGAATTATTCAGAACAGCATAGCTTGCCTGCCTGCCTGCCTGCCTTTCTTTCTTCCTTTTTTCCTTCCTTCCTTCCTCGCTCCCTCCCTCCCTTTCTTTCTTCTTTCCTTTTTTCCTTTCTATCTCTTTTCTAAGTATGTTTTCCTGACCAGTTTGTGCTTTTCCCCCAGCATTTTGGACTTCCTTCCTCTTTCTCTAAAGCCTCCCTCCAGGCTATGTGGCCCCTTGTTCACCATGTGTCTGACCCCCAATTAAATGGCATGGCCTCTTCTCTTCTCTCCTCCATTCCCCTACCCTGGGCATCTACTGAGGTCTATAGCCTGCCTGCCATGGGGTTTTCTTTTAAACTCTAATAAATGTATGCTTGTGTTTCCATTCAGACACATCTTTAAGTTTTTTTTTATTAGTGAGATTAATAACCAAAAGAGGACCCAAATTTCTCCTGTATCAATTATATTAACCTGCTATACCACCACAACAAAAAGAATTTATGTTTTTTGCCCCAATGTGTATGGTCAGGGCAGAGCTCTGGCTCAGTACCTATTGTAGACTCTCTTCCTCTCTGACCACACATCTTCAGAGGAAAATGGACAATCACTGTTAGTGACCACTGGCCATGGAATAGTGTCTTAGTTAGGGTTTCTATTGTGGTGAAGAGACACCATGACTATGAGAACTCTTATAAAGGAAACACAGAATTCAACCTGATTAGATGAGCAAGATTCAGATTCAGATATATAGATATAGATATAGATATAGATATAGATATAGATATGCTAGCCTCCTGAGTGCTGGCATTAAGGGCATGTACCACTACCACTCCACCTCACTATTGCTCTTTATGCTCTGTCTTTGGAGACCTGATGGCCAGCTTCTCGTGAAACTAAATAACCTCCTGTCTAATAATAATTGCTTCAGTTATTTTATCATCATGAATAATGAAACAGTATTCTTCATTTATTTGTATATGTGGTACACTTGTGTGTACATGTATGCATTTGAGTGTTCATGTGCATGTATGTGGTGTGTGTGTAGTGTATGTAGGTATGTGGTGTGTGTGTATGTGTGTGTAGCATGTGTGGTGTGTGTAGTGTGTGTGGTGTGTGTGGTGTGTGTATGTGTGTGTGTGTATATGTGTATGTGGTATGTGTGTGGTGTGTGTGTGTGTGAATGTGCGCGTATGCCAGAGGCCACCTGGTGTCTTTCTCTATGGTATCCCACATTAGTCTCTTGAGACAGGGTCTCTCACTGAGCTGGGGTCTTGCAGGTTTTCATAGAATGTGGGAGGCCATGAGCTCTTCTCTCCTGCCACCCAATGCTGACATCACAGGCATGAGTGCCTCATTGTTTTGTTGATGTAGGGTATCAGCTTGTTTGGCAAATGCTCTTACCCACTGAGCCATCTCCCCATCCCCTATTTCACTAAGAGCACCACGAATGGAAAGCAAGAAACACTGCAATTCGAGCGTGGACAGTAACAGAATCCCTGTTTCATCTGTTTGTGTATTTATCAGTCCCAGTAGAAAACTGTCTGTGTATACTTCAACAGTTCCTTTGTGGTTATCAGATTGACTTAAGTGTGTGGTGTACAGTGTCCACCTGCTTGGATTTGCCTTCATTGTGTGAAGAACTAGTGTCTCAGCCTCAAGAAGTCCCTGGGACAAATGCCTGGGGGGCGGTGACAGTGCAGTGTCTAGACAGAGGTGAGTCTATAGAACGGCTTCTGACATCACACTTCTCAGCCAATACAGGACTCCAAAAGGGACTGCCAAGTGTTCCATTAGCAGATCAAAAACAAGTCACAGCCTTGTCATTTTATAGCTGATCAGTTCTGTGCAAACAGCTGTTTTTTTTCACTGCACAGACAGAAGGAAGGTTTCTCAAATGTCCAATGTCTGATGCCAGTTTAAAGCTACAACATATGTAACAAGATACTGCCTGATAATGGTGATATTTTAGTTCAATATTCCCACTTTTAAAAGTTTCCTCATAATAGCTTAATTTTGTATATATAACTTTCATTTTCCTCTCATCTAAAAATTAGCTAATGTCTATATTTACTCCAGTATATACATTTCAAATGGAATTCCATATGAAATGCCAGCCTCAAGTCTCAATTTTTCCTTAGCAAGCAAATATCTCAATCTCATCATTCTTTGCCAAGTCCCAGTCTTGGAAAAATCTGCACTTAAAAACAAATAGAAAAGACAAACTTGTTCAAACTCCCAGAGTGTGGGGCCTGCACCTCAGCAGAGACTTCATCCAAAACCATCCAGTTTCTCAGGCTCAGGCTGTTGAGAAATGACCAGAGGGCCCAATTAGCTGCTGTGCAATCCAGTCTTCCTGATGCTTTGTCAATAATTTATAAAATGGAGAGGGCAGGAGGGGTCACTGCCACTGAGGGGAAGTTAAAATTAAAATGTGTCTTACATATTATGCTCTAGAAAACAAGAGGCCTTTTTTTTTTTTTTTTTTTCAGGGATTTTTTTTTTTTCTTGTGAAATGGTTGAGCCAGCGATGGTGTGACTGCTATGTGCTTTTCAATACTGTCTTTCTTACCCATCTTAGATTTCAAGTACCTGGCAGATGAAAATATAGTGCTTCAATTCTTTTTAAGGGGGATCTGACGTTATTTCTTCACATGCCTGGAAGCCCCTGACTCCCATCATGTCCCTTCCCCTAGGAGGAGTGAAGTCACTCCATTGTTTATTGTTCACATAGTCATATGAAGATGCTCAACGACAACATTATTTACCCTGCACCTCTGGATATCTGGCTTCAGACTGTGCATTATCACTGAGATGGGAATGTGGCTCAGTTACTCTGTGTCCTCTATAATGTATCCTAAATGTGGGATCGCTGTCCCTAAGACTAACATTCTATTCTGTTCTCAAATCTGAGATAGATATTACGTGACACCCAGATTCAGTAAATTCATGACACAAAACTGAAAATGATATGTGGAGAGAAAAAGCCTGAACACAGCCAGGCTGACAAAAAGTTACAAACTTTTTTTTTTTTTTTTTTTTTTTGTGGGTTTGGGTTTAGGAATGTGGGGTGATGAGAACTTAGAGCCATGAAAACCCAAGTGGACAAGTGACAGAGACAAAAAAAAAAAAAAAAAAAAAAAAAAAAAAAAAAGCAGGAATAGTGAACAGAGAGCAGAGACAAAACAATAAAAAGCTCACATCCAACCCATCAGCCATTCACTCTTGCTTAACGATAAGTAGTATGCAAAGAGGCACCTAAAACTCACAAGCATGTACATTTTAAAGTTTTTTTCTTTGTGTGTATATATATGTGTGTGTATGGTGTATGTGCACATTTGTTTGCCTGTGCATGTGGGTGTATGTGCATGTGTGTGCCTGAATATGGATGCTATGGGTGGGCACCAGGTATCTTCCAACATTGCTCTTGATGCAGGGTCTCTCACTGAACCCAGAACTGACCAGTTGGGTTTGGTAGCTATCTTTCTGCTTCCCAAAGTTACAGATCATAGTATTACTTTGGCATCAGGACTGCCAGCTCTCAATGACCTGGAGACTTATTATTAATTATAAATCTTGGCCTTGCTTTAGTCTTGTTCCTAACTAATTCTTTTGTTGTTGTTGTTTTTGTGTTTTTTGAGACAGGGTTTCTCTGAAACATTGGAGCCTGTCCTGGAACTTGCTCTGTAGACCAGGCTGGCCTCGAACTCACAGAGATCCACTTCTCTGCCTCCCAAGTTCTGTGATTAAAGGAGTGTGTCACCCTGGCCTGGCATTAATTCTTGTAGCTTAAATTAAGCCATTTTTTTTTATTAGTTTATTTTTTACACTCCAATCCTAGTTTCCCCTCCCTCTTTCCCTCCCACTCCCTCTACTCCCTTCTCCTCCAATCTGCTCCATGGAGAGGGTAAGGCCTCCCCTAGGAAGGCTACCAAGTCTGTCCCATCATCTGGCTGAGGCAGGACCAAGGCTCCTCTCCACCCCCCACACCCCTGTGTCTAGGCTGGGCAAGGTATCTCTCCATATAGAATGGGCTCTATTAAGACAGTTTGTGCATTAGTGTTAGGTCTTGGTCCCACTGCCAGTGGCCTCATATATTGTCCCAGTCAAATCGTTGTCACCTATATTAAGGAAGTCTAGTCTGGTCTTAGGCAGATTTCCCACTTGTCAGACCTGAGTCAGTGATCTTTCACTAGCTTGGGTCAGCTGATTCTGTGGGTTTCCCCATCATGGTCTTGTCTCCTTTGTTCATATTATTGCTCCTCCCTCACTTCGATTGTACTCCAGGAGCTTGGCCCACTGGTTAGTTGTGGACTTCTGCATCTGCTTCCATCTGTTTCTGGAAGAGGGTTCAAACTTCTCTGGGGTTATGGATTGTAGGCTGAGTATCTTTTGCTTTTTGTCTGATATCCACTTATGAGTGAGTACATACTATATTTGTCTTTCTGGTTTTGGGTTACCTAACTTAGGATGTTTTTTTCTAGTTCTGTCCATTTGCCTGCAAATTTTAGGATGTCATTGTTTCTTAGGAGTGAGTATAAATAAACCACATTTTCTTTATCCAGTCTTCAGTTAAGGGACATTTAGGTTGTTTCCAAGATCTGGATGTAACAAATAATGTTTCTATAAACACAGTTGAGCAAATGTCCTTGTGGTGTGAATGTGCCTCCTTTGGGTATATGCTCAACAGTGTTATTGTAGGGTCTTGAGGTAGGTTGATCCCTAATTTTCTGAGAACTCACCATACTGCTTTCCATAGCAGCTGTACAAGTTTACACTCCCAACAGCAATGGAGGAATGTTCTTTTTTCTCCACATCCTCTCCAGCATAAGCTATCATTGTTGTTTTTGATTTTAGCCATTTTGATTGAAATTAACTCATATTTTAAAATCTATGCTTGTCTACGAGGCTCATCATCTCATCTCCATAATGCTCATCCTCCTGTCTGGCTAGTAACTCCTTTCTTCTTCCCAGAGTTCTCACTCAGCCTGGAAGTCCTGTCTAGCTACTGGCCATTCAGCTCTTCATCAAACCAATCATAAGTCACCTTAGGCAGAGACATATCTGTACAGTGTACACAAATATTCCACAATAGCAACAACAGATCCATGCTGTCATGACCAGCTGTATGTGCTGTTCTTGTGTCCTTTAGGTCACTGTGATAAAACACTGACTATAAACAGTTTAGAGGAGAAAAGGATATCTGGCTTATACTTACAGGCCATAGTCCATCACTAAATGAAGTAAAGTGCTGGGGCTTGAAGCAAAATCTACTAGGGGCACTGATTGCTGGCTTGCTCTCTGGGTCATGCACTGTTTACTTTATTAAGCATCCCAGGGCATCTGATGGGCATGATACTACCAGTAGTGGTGCTTAATCAATTAGCAATCAAAACAATTCCCCCACAACACATGGCCACAGGTCAATCTCTCAATCTAGGATTTCCTCTTAGATGACTCTCGGCTATGCCAAGTTGACAATCAGAATTAACTATGACACAAACATTCTGGTACTCAATGCTTGCATAGTAGCCCCATTACAAACTGAGCATCTTTCTAGCAAATGGCTGTAAAAGCTAGGCAAAAATAAATGTAGTAAATTATCTTCCAAAAGAACAGAAAGACTGGGGCTGAGGAGATGACTCACGGGCAAAAGCATTTGTTGCATGAGAGTGAGGATCAGAGTTCAAATCCCCAATAAAAATCTGGTCAGAAGTATCACTGTAGCTTGCCTTCTGCCAGACTACCTGGTTCCAGGTTCAGTGAGAGATCCTGTCTCAAGGGAATAAGGTGGATGATGATAGAGCAGGACACTCAATGTCTCCACATGCACGTGTTTGGACACCCATGTATACACACACACACACACACACACACACACACACACACACACACACACACACACGAATTTTTTAAAAATCTGTTTTCTGCAGTTTTAAAAACAAGATTAGCATTAATAATTTCTTGATAGCATTTGCCTAATTTGTTTAATTTTTTTCATGTTATAAAGGCTATATTAGCTTAAATTCTGAGAGAGATAAGTTGACCAGTACCAAAGGGCCTCATATTCAGGGCTGCTCATAGAAGCAATCATTGCACTTTATCAAGTAAATTACTGTTACAGGTGCTTAAGAACTGGACAGTGACTCAGCGTGCCAACTGAAGAAGTTAAGTGTGTGCCATCTTGATACAGGCCAAGATGATGTCTTGATTGATTGGGAAGTTACTGGAGGAAATGTCACTTCAGAAAGAGCTACTGAGCTATAAAGAGCTGCATTATTTCTCCTTGGATGCATTGTCTTAGTTCCTTTTCTGTTGCTGTGACAAAATTCTCTGACAAAACCAAAAACAAAACCAAACTTAAAGAGAAATGGTTTATTGAGACTCACAGTTCCAGGGTACAGTCCATCTTGTTGGGGGAAGTTAAGGTGGAGGGAGTGTGGTGCTGCTGCTCACATTACATCCACAATCAGAAGCACGATGTGATGGATGGATGGGTACTATCACTTTTCTAAACATGTCCAAATTCTAGTCACAAACAAGTTTCAATGGCCTGAGAACCACATAGACAGGTGTATTGTAGTACTGGCTCTACTTCTAGTGCCTTTCATACAGAAAATTCCGGTGATGTTTGACGTTGATGTAGGTGAGAAACCCCACCCTCTGTGCTTGGCGCCATTCCATGGCTGGAGTCTTGGAATGAGTAAGTAGAGAACTGGAGCCGAGGGGCCTTTTGTACTTCCTGATTGGGGAGGAAATTTGACCAGTGTCTTCAAGCTTGTGCCACTTTGATTTCCCTACCATTATGGTCCCTGGAACTATGAGTGGGAATAAACTCTTTCTCCCTTATCTAAAGCTGCTTTTTAAAGGTATTTTATGGCAGCAACAGAAAAAATAACTAAGACATACGTCTACTGAATGTCAGTAATTTTGTTTTGTTTTTGAGACAGGGTAGCACTATGAGGTCCAGGATGGCCACAGATTCTTGGTGCCCTGTCTCAGCGTGTCTGGTCCTGGAACTACAAGCATGCAAGTTGTCACATACGGCCTACTCACATCTTCACCGAAGAAACTATTATTTATCTTAGGAATTACAATGAATCTTTTGAAGTAACCAAATCTCTGCTGACAATAGTGCTCATAATTCTTTGTGTAATACAAGAGCATACAGACATACACTCCCTTCTGTCCATGTGTTCATGCAGTTGGTGACTTTCTTAATTTGCATCTGGCTTCACTTGGCAAACTGTTAGTGTTATTGTTCTAAGAAACAAACAAACAAAAGCATTAGCTATTCGGTCTTACTTTCATTTATTATTTATTCAATGATTTTCCTTCCCTTTTGTTATTCAGATTTCTGGTGTCCCATGCTTATTCTTCCCGAAGAACTCATCTTAACATCCTACATAGGGTACCTCTGCTGGCTATGGATTTCCTCAGGCTTTGTTTTATCTTTCTTTATTCCTTGTTTATACCTTGAGGACAATTTCTCTGAATATAGAATTCTAGACTGGCTTTTTTTTTTTTTTCTTTCAAAATGTTGATTATCTCACTTCCCATTTTTGGTTTTGTTTTGTTTTTTGTTTGTTTGTTTGTTTTGGTTTTCACTAGCTTCTGGTGCAAAGTCTGCTGATGGCCAGCTGTGTTCCTGGCTAGGGCAGCCGCCTTCCTTTTTTTTCCTGTTTGTTTTTCTTCATTGTTTGGGATTAATGATTGAATGCAGTTGGTTAAGAAAGGAGAGACATAGCGAAGAGTGCAGTTCCTGTCTGTGGTGTTGTCTGGGCTGATAGGTCTTTGCACAGACTTTATCATTGATTTTAGAAAGTTCCCAGTCATCAGTGCTTCAGTGCTTACTTACCATTCTCCCTTTCGCTTCTTCCTGACACTTTCACCATATAGAATGCATCAGAAAACTTCGCAATATGTAATATTTCACTCTGTTAGTCTCATTCTTTTATCTCTGTGGATTTAAATTTAGTGATTTTTCTATTGAAAATGAGGAATGATTTTCTCTTCTGTGTGGTTGCTGGATGAGGCTGTATCAAAGGCATTTTAAAATCATTGTGTGTGTATATGTGTGTGTGCGCTTTATTGTAACATTTTTATTCTTACTTAGAGTCCCAGCTCTCTGTTTTCATTGCTCATCTGTTATTATGTGCTGATCACTCTTCTAATATAGCCCAGAAGATACTTCACCTTGGTCTTGTGAATGCCCAGTCTGAGGTTATAGGCACCAGGAGCTTCCCTTTCTTCATGTGTCCTTAATTTTGTCTTTCTTCTTCACCTTGGTCTGTCCTAAACACTATTCCTTAGAGAGAGTATGGCTTTACTATGATTTTAGCTATAGTTCACTGTGGTTACCCTGCAACCTATAAAGAGAACTAGTAAGTACTTCTGTCATAAACTGATTATGACAATTACACAATCATAAAAGTTCCATTGTTTCAATGGGCCCTATGTCTCATTGCTACCATGGTATAGACTTTAAACCCTCTCCAACCCCCTTTCATGCTTTCTCTTTTCCCAGGCATCAATGTTCTCAACATTACTCTATCATGCTCTCTCTGCCCTCAGCACTACATAAGACGATGTAAATTACAGTTCGCTGTATGTTAAGATAATTGTATGAAATACCAGATTCCACTTACCTTTTCCTTAGCTATCTTCTGATAACAGTGTGTGATGACTGCATTGTAGAATCACTACTTGTGTGTTTACAATGATGGTCAAGACACTATCCATTCCCATCACTAGGACACCTCACCTTGTGTCTCTGACCTCACCATCTCAATCGCTGGTGATTGTTGACCTCCTCTGTTTTCATAATCCTGGTATTTAAAAAAAGCTTAGAAATAAAATTCTAGAGGCTATCAGTTGTATTCAGGTGGTAGAGATCACTTTCTTCACATGAGCAAAGTCATAGTTGATTCCTCAGCATTAATTTTTTTAAAGAAGTAATTCTATAGTATTTGAAAATATTAATAATTGGAGTTCTTGTGGGCAATATTCTAGACCCCTAAATCCGGGCCTCTGCTAAAGAAAGAGGCCTCAGCTGGAGAGTTCCAGTTTCCAGTGAGATCCGACTATCCTGAAAAACCTTCCCAAGTTTCAGCTCCGCCTTTGTCCTCTTCTGCCAGCTATTGGCCAGAGGTGAGTTTGGGCCCAATCAGGACTGCCTGTCCCCTACAACCCCCCAGAACTCCCTGGGTTGGCCCCTGATCCTGCTGCTCCTGTCTCTGGTCCCCATAGAGAGCACCCTTGGAGCTCTGATACACCCCCACCCATTCCCACCATGAGCCTGCCCCCCCCTACCCTGTGCCCTACCCTACCCACGATCCTGCCACTCTGGTTGAGCACTGGGACAGAGGGTGGAGCCAACAGTCACCCTACTTCTGAGACTTATCAGAGCAACTCTGAACAAAGGAGACCTGCGTATCCACGCGGGACCACTTGTAATTTCCACCTGCTTGGTCTCTGACCACACCTCCAGTCCTCTGCTGGAGTCCCGGGCCCCTCCAGACATCCGCCTATCTCTGCTGGACCACTGTGAGTACCTGCTGGCATCTTCTACTGGATCCTCATCCTTGACCCCATCTCTGGGTCCCTGTCTGTGGAGAGACCTCCTGGAGAGCTTGGACCACACAGAGCTACAGATATTAAATCTCAGACCCACATAAGCCCATCGGGGAAGTACCATAGAGAGAGGGGGAGACCCCACCAACACCTACTGGAAGAAGGAATGGGAAGAAGGCAATACAAGAGAACACCTAACAACAGAAAGACAAGCATGACACCACCAGAATCTAGGAAATCTACACCAACTAGAATGGAACACAACAACAAAGCAGAGGAAGCAGAAGGGAACAACTTAAAAATTACCACCATAAAAATGATAGAGGCTCTCAAAGAAGATGTGAGAAAATCCCTTAAAGAAATGGAGGAAAAAACAAACAAAAAGTGGAAGAAATGGACAAATTCCTTAAGTAAAGTACAGAAAGCCAAGAAAAAACAATTAAGCAGGTGAAGGAAACAGTTCAAGACTTGAAAACTGAAATAGAGAAAATAATGGCAACACAAACTGAAGGAATGCTGGAAATAGAAAAGCTGGGCAAAAAAAAACGGCAACTATAGACACAAGCATAACCAATAGAATTCAAGAGATGGAAGAGAGAATCTCAGGCACAGAAGAAAAAAACTAGAAGAAATAGATATATTGACCAAAGAAAATCATAAATCCAACAGATCCTTAACACAAAACATCCAGGAAATGTGGGACACCATGGAAAGGCCAAAGCAAAGAATAATAGGCATAGAGGAAGGTAGGAAGCCCAGCTCAAAGGTGCCGAAAACATATTCAACAAAATCATCGAGGAAAACTTTCCAAATCTGAAGAAGGACATGCCCATGAAAGTACAAGAAGCATACCGAACCCCAAATAGGCTGGACCAAAGAAAAAAGACCCCTCGACATATAATAATCAAAAGACCTAGCATACAGAATAAAGAAAGAATATTAAGAGCAGCGAAGGAAAAAGGACAGGTAACATATAAAGGCAGACCTATCAAAATTACACCTGACTTCTCCATGGAAACCCTCAAGGCCAGAAGGTCCTGGATAGATGTTCTAAAAGGATTAAGAGAACACAGATGCCAGCCTAGGCTACTATATCCAGCAAAACTCTCAATCACTATAGATGGAGAAAACAAGATATTTAATGACAAAACCAGATTTTTCCAATAGGTATCTACAAATCCAGCCCTACAGAAAGTATTGGAAGGAAAACTCCAACCCAGGGAAGGTAACTACACCCACAAAAAATGTAGGCAACAGATAATCCAACTACACCAGAAACCAAGGGTAAAACAGAACTAATATATTCACAATACCACTGCCAACAACAAACCTAAATCAAACAAGCATCAACAATCAATGGTCCTTACTCACCCTCAACATTAATGGTCTTAACTCACCTATAAAAAGACAAAGGTAACAGAATGGATATGAAGACAGAATCCATCCTTCTGCTGCATACAAGAAACATATCTAAGCTTCAAAGATAGACATTACCTCAGGGTAAAGGGTTGGGAAAAGATTTTCCAATCAAATGGAACTAAGAAGCAAGCAGGCGTAGCTATCCTAATGTCTAACAAGTTAGACTTCAAACCAAAATTAATCAAAAGAGATGAAGACAGTCATTTCATATTCATCGCACAACAAATCCATCAACAAAAAGTCTCAGTTCTGAACATCTATGCCCCTAATACAAAGTCACCCACATTCGTAAAAGAAACACTACTAAAACTCAAAGCTTATATAAAACCTCACACACTTATAGTGGGAGACTTCCAATACACCACTCTCAACACTAGACAGGACCACAAATCAGAAACTAAACAAAGAAACAAAAGAATTAACAGAAGTTATGTCTCAACTGGGGTTAACAGACATCTGTAGAACATTCCATCCAAAGACAAAAGAATATACCTTCTTCTCTGCTCCACATGGAACCTTCTCTAAAATTGACCACATACTAGGTAACATAACAAACCTCAACAGATACAAGAGAAGAGGAATGGTCCCCTGTATCTTATCGGACCACCATGCTTTAAAATTGTAATTCAACAACAACACAAAAAGCAGAAAACCTGCAAACTCATGGAAACTGAACAATGTGCAATTGCACCACTCCTGGGTCAAAGAAGAAATAAAGAAAGAAATTAAGGACTTTCTAATACCTACAATATTTTCTAACATTCAACAAGAATGAGGATACAACATACCCGAACTTATGGGACACCTTGAAAGCAGTGCTATGAGGGAAGTTCATTGCACTAAGTGCCCATATGAAGAAAACAGAGGATAGTCACATAAGAAAATTAACAGCCCAACTGAAAGCCTTAGAACAGAGAGAAGCAAACTCACCCCGCAGGAGTAGATGCCAGGAAATAATCAACTTGAGGGCTGAAATCAACAAAATAGAAACCAGGAAAACAATACAAAAAATCAATGCAACGAAGAGTTGGTTTTTTGAGAAAATCAACAAGATAGACAAACCTTTATCCAAATTAACGAAAAAGCAGAGACAGAACATGCAAATTAACAAAATCAGAAACGAAACTGGGAACATAACAACAGACACAGAGGAAATCCAGACAATTTTCAGGTCATACTTTGAAAATCTGTATTCCACAAAAATTGAAAATTCAAAGGAAATGGACAAGTTTCTGGATAACTATCACTTACCAAAATTAAATCAAGAACAGACAAACAACTTAAATAGACCTATAACCCACAATGAAATAGAAGCAGTCATCGAAAGCCTTCCAACCAAAAAAAGTCCAGGACCAGATGGATTCAGTGCAGTATTCTACCAGACATTCAAGTAAGAACTAATACCACTACTCCTCAAACTGTTCCACAAGATAGAAACAGAAGGTTTATTGCCAAACTCTTTTTATGAGGCCACAATAACTTTGGTACCCAAACCTCACAAAGACACAACTAAGAAAGAAAACTACAGACCAATATCCCTGATGAACATCGATGCAAAAATACTCAATAAAATACTGGCAAACTGAATTCAAGAATACATCAGAGAAATCATCCACCATGACCAAGCAGGCTTCATCCCTGGAATGCAGGGATGGTTTAACATACGAAAATCTATCAACGTGATCCACCATATAAACAAACAGAAAAAGAAAAACCAACCATATGATTATCTCCCTAGATTCAGAAAAAGCCTTTGACAAAATTAAACACTCTTTCATGATAAAGGTCTTGGAGAGGTCAGGGATAACAGGAACATACCTAAACATAATAAGAGCAATATACAGCAAACCAACTGCCAACATCAAACTGAATGGAGAGAAACTTAAGCCAATTCCTCTAAAATCAGGAACAAGACAAGGCTGCCCTCTCTCTCCATATCTCTTCAATATCGTACTGGAAGTTCTAGCTAAAGCTATAAGACAACAAAAGGAGATCAAGGGGATCCAAATTGGAAAGGAAGAAGTCAAACTGTCTCTATTTGCAGGTGATATGATAGTTTGCATACGTGACCCAATAAACTCTACCAGGGAACTCTGGTTGCTGATAAACACCTTCAGCAAACAAGCAGGATACAAGATAAACTCAAAAAATCAGTAGCCCTACTTTTTTCAGACGACAAAGAGACAGAGAAAGAAATCAGAGAAATGTCACCCTTTACAATAGCCACAAGCAACATAAAGTGTCTTGGTGTAACGCTTACCAAACAAGTAAAAGACCTATATAATAAAGGCTCTAAAGAAAGGAATTAAAGAAGATACCAGAAAATGGAAAGATCTCCCATGCTCTTGGTTAGGTAGGATTAACATAGTAAAAATGGCAATCTTACCAAAAGCAATCTACAGATTCAATGCAATCCCCATTAAATTCTCACCACAATTCTTCACCAACCTTGAAAGGACAATAATCAACTTTATATGGAAAAACAAAAGACCCAGGATAGCCAAAACAACCCTATACAATAAAAGAACTTCAGGAGGCATCACCATTCCTGAATTTAAGCTCTATTACAGAGCTATAGTTCTGAAAACAGCCTGGTATTGGCATAAAAATAGACAGGTAGACCAATGGAATCAAATTGAAAATCCTGATATTAACCCACATACCTATGAACACCTGATTTTCAACAAAACAGCTAAATGGGGCGAAGACAGCATCTTTAACAAATGGTGCTGGCACAATTGGATGAGGGTGTGTAGAAAACTGCAGATAGACCCATGTCTGTCGCCATGCACAAAACTCAAGTCCAAATGGATTGATCTTTGAAGACCTCAACATCAATCCCGCCACAGTGAACCTCTTAGAAGAGAAAGTAGGAGGTACCCTTGAACAAATTGGTATAGGAGACTGCTTCCTGAACATAACTCCAGGGGCACAGACACTGAAAGAAACAATTAATAAATGGGACCTCTTCAAACTTAGAAGCTTCTGTAAGGCAAAGGACACAGTGGACAAGACCAAATGGCAGTCCACAGATTGGAAAAGATTTTCACCAATCCTATATCTGACAAAGGGCCGATGTCCAAAATATACAAAGAACTCAAGAAACTACCAAATAACCCTATTAAAAAATGGGGTACAGAACTGTAGAAAGAATTCTCAGAGGAAATCAAAAAGGCTGAAAAGACACTTAAGAAAATGCTCCACATCCCTAGCTATCAGGGAAATGCAAATCAAAACATCTTTGAGATACTGTCTTACTCCTGCCAGAATGGCTAAAATTAGAAACACCTATGATGACTCATGTTGGAGAGGATGTGGAGAAAGGGGAACACTCTTCCACTGCTGGTGGGAGTGCAAACTCATACAGCCATTTTGGAGTTCAGTATGGCGGTTCCTCAGGAAAATGGCAATTAGTTTACCACAGGACCCGGCAATCCCCCTCTTAGGCATATACCCAAAGGATTCACATCCATGCAACAAAGACATCTGTTCAACTATGTTCATAGCAGCACTATTTGTAATAGCAAGAACCTGGAAGCAACCTAGATGCCCCTCAATTGAAGAATGGTTGATGAAGATGTGGCACATCTACACAATGGAATACTACTCTGCAGAAAAAAAAATAATGGTATCTTGAAATTCGCAGGCAAGTGGATGGCACTTGAAGAAACCATCCTGAATGAGGTAACCCAGTCACAAAAAGAGGAACACAGTATGTACTCATATATGGATTTTAAACCTAGATCAAAGGATCACCAGCCTATAATTCACACCACCAGAGGAACTAGGATACAAGATGTATTCTAAGAGATTCATATGAAGTCCCCTTACAGAATTGGACAAGTCCCCCAGAGCTCAGAGGAAGTGGGGGAGACAGCGAATGGAGAGAGAAGTAGGAGAGAATGAGGGGGAGGAAAGGAAAACATGTGCGACCAGGAAGATTGAGCCTGGTTAGGAATAGAAGACAGGAAAGAGAGAGAGAGAGAGAGAGAGAGAGAGAGAGAGAGAGAGAGAGAGAGAGAGAGAGAGAGAGAACATAAAAGAGGGAGCTAATACTGATTTGAAGATAAAATTGAACACAAAGAAAGGTCTAGGGAATTACAAGACTGCTGCCAACTAACAATTTGAGCTTCAGTGGAAAGGCTACCATAAATGCTCTTCACGGAGAGTGAGATCAACAACTAGCTTATCCATGGAGCCCTCAACTAATGCCTGTTGGAAACAGGAGCAAACACCCATACATAAACACTGAGTTGAAGTAGAACTCAGATGCAGAGGGAGAAGACAAGACCAGGTGTCAGAAACATAGAGACAGCTTACCTGAACAAGGAGGATCTAACGGGCCACCAGACTGATAGCTGGGAAGCCAACATGGGACTGACTCAGGCCCCCCTGAATATGGGTCTCAGCCAGAAGGACTGAGCAGTCTAAGGGACCTCAGACAGTGGAGCCAGGATGTATCCCTGGTGCACAAAAGGACTTTGCATCCCCCATGGAGGGATAACTGCCTTAATCTAGAGACAGGAAAGAAGCCCTAGTCCCTACTTCACATGACCTGTCAGACCTACATGACCCCTCCTGGATGACATTCCCCTACATATTGAATTGGGGTGGGGGGATGGGAGGGTGGTTAGTTGCATGTGAGAGGGCAGAGAGGGTAAAAGGGAGAGAAGGAAGGAGGGAGGAAGGGAGGAAGTTTGGGAGAGAGGGAGGGAGGGAGAGGGAACTGGGATCGACGCGTAAAATAATAAATTAAATTAAAAAAAATGCTTTGACTCCAAAATTTAAGTTCAAGGACAAGTTACTGTTTTGTTACTGTTTGTACTGTTTTGTTTCCACAGAAAATGAAAAGATGTGGATTCTTTCCAGACTAATGTGGATTGATCAAGCCAGACCACCTGAAACAGAGTACTAGGTGATCCTACATTCAAAACAGCTGTACAAAGGAGCCTTACAGACTACAGCCAGGATTTCTGAATCTTCTTCAAATCCACCATGACAGTGCCCCTTACCAGCAAGAAGTAGTTTGGAAAGAACTACGCCCAAATTCCCAAATATTGTCTATAAATGTTTGTTTTCATTTAAATGGACTTTGTTATATAAAATAAATAAATAAATAAGCAATAGGGTGTATATGAAAAATGATAATAAGAAAAATACCACCACAGCTTGATAATAAAAGAAATATTCTGCATTCAAAAAAAGAAAATATTAATAATTTGAGAATGCTTTTTTTTTGTCTTGTAATAACTATTTTCCACCCGCTTTTACATGGGATCTAGCATTCTTCTGATTATTGGGTCAGTTTTTTTTGGAATTGAGGTACAGATCAATGCAAAGGCTAAGAAGGTCATCAGAATCTGATTTCCCAATTTACTGTAACCTGCTTCTAATGTTCTCACCAATGTATGTGGGCTCATTTTTTGTTTGTTTGTTTGTTTTGTTTTTTTCTTTTTTCTTTTTTCCATTTTTCTTTGACAGGGTTTCTGCTATCCTGGAACTCATTCTGTAGGTCAGGCTTGCCTTCGATTCAAGAGGTCTGTCTGCCTCTGACTTCCAAGTGCTGGAATTAAAGGCATGCACCACCACCACCTGGCTCCCCACCAATGTGTTTTAAAAGGGCCCCCCCTTTTTTTTTAAAGCTTCTTTTGTTCTGCTACCATGAAATCTCCATGTCCTGATAAAACACTGACCAAACCACCTTGCGGAGAAATGGGTCTATTTGACTGACACATCCACACTGCAGTTCATTACTGAGGGAAGTCAGATCCACACTGCAGTTCATTACTGAGGGAAGTCAGGGTAGCAACTCAAGGCAGAAACCTGGAGGCAGGCACTGAAACAGAATGCTATTTACAGGTTTACTGCTCAAAGTGGGCAGGACCTTCCCATGTCATTCACTAATCAAGAAAATGCTCTACACATGTGCCCAAAGGCCAACTGGATAGAGGCAGACCCTCCACTGAGGTTTCTCTTTTTAGGAGAATCTACCTTGTGTCATGTTGACAAAAGCTACATACTACATGAAACTGTCGCGCTTCATTGGAACCTGGTATATGGGGAGACCTAAATCATTCCTGAGATACAGACACTCATGTTTGACTCCAGAATAAGTTGGCTCTTGTTTTCTTTGAGGTAAGAGATGTGCTTTTGTATCAGCACTGTTCATGTCTCTTTCCTAATGGGAGTATAGCAATCCCTCCACCTCTATTCCCCTCCAGCTCCTGCTCTCTCTGGTTTTGGGAAGCTTTCTGTTATACAGCTTGTCTGCTGGTACCTCAGGTTTTGTTCACTTCGTTTTAAAATTTTTAATGTATTATTTTCCCGAGAATTTCATGAAATGGATTCTAATCACATTCCCACTCCTCTAGTCTTTAAAACACTTTTTAGATCCATCTTTTTTAAATGCTCCAACTTACATTGGGCGTTCACTTGGAGTGTAGTTGACCTGCCACAATCCCTATCGTTGAAGTGGCTGTTCTTCCTCAGGGTCCATTTCTTGTCAATAGATCCCTGGTTAGGGGTGGAGCCTACGATCCCCTTCTACCCTCTGCTGGAAAGTTGACCTGTTCTTTTGCAGGTTTTGTGCTGACAAGTACAGCTATGAGTTCATGAGTACAGAGGTCTTATCATGTCCAAAGGACACTGTTTTGCTGTGGTCCCACCATCCTCTGACTCTTATAGTCTCTCTGATCCGTTTTCAGGAATGGTCTCTAAGCCTGTGTGGAGAAGTACTGATATGGATGTTCGGCTAGTGGCTGAGCACTCCACAGACACTTATTCTCTGTGCTCAGACCTGTGGGGAGTTTCTGTAGCTTGGGTTATACCTTTATTCATTTTTTAAAAAGTCTCTACCTGACTTTTGTTTTCATGTTAGATATCTTAGAAAACCTTTCTTCTGGGTCTCCCTAGTTAATCCCCCCATTCATCTACTGACTGGTCTTCCTGTGGCTGTCCACTGAACTCTCAGGTTAATCATGCCTCCTAGTTCTAGGATTTCTATTGGTATCTTTGTTTTATTTCCATAATGAAGTTTTCTACTTGTTTTTTTTTCTCTAATGTTGGAAATAGCCTACTACATTCTGAGGTTCTTGGATTATTGAGGTTTTGGTGTATTTCAGATTCCTAGTTCAAAAGAACTCTTTTCTGCCAGTGAAACCAGTTGTATCTGTCTTTCAGTGGGTATTTCTGGTGGGCGGGGGCAGGATGATATGCGCTCAGACTTTTGACTGTCTTGTCTCATGGGCTTTCTAGAAGTCTCCTATTGCTTCTTCAACCCAGATCCCCAAGGTTGCCTCTCTCCTCCACCTTACAGAGGCAACAATAGCTGCATGCTTGCCTTCCAACACAGCCACCAAAAATGCAGACAACAAAGAAAAATGGAGATAAACAAAAGTGACAGCTCCATTGTACCCCGAAGGCAGAGATTTCTGAATAACTGTGATGTAAAAATAGATAAAGCCCAGGGGCCCACCAGACACATCCAGCATCTCCCTGTGGAATATTGGATGGGGAGGATGAGGAAGGGCTAGCTAGTTAGGGGCCATCAGAAGTCTAAGACCTCCCCTCAAACGATGAGACAACACAAATCAGTTGTGGGAGGCTAGCACAGTCCAGGGCAGGTATGCTCTCTGACGTTCACAGACTGCTTCTCATCTTTGGCAGGAAGTCTTCCCACATCTACAGTCTTGGTATAGGTGTGTCTTCACTGTCTCTGTTCATCTAGCCTTGTATCCATCCTTCCACATGGGTATGTTGAGCACCACACTACTTAAGTTTGGATATAATGCCTTGTGCTCAGAGGCCCTATGTCTCAGTCAAATCTCCATTAGCTAGCCTTTTCTGACCTCAGTCAGTGGTAGGAAGGAGGGGGCATCTCTTTATTACCCCACACTGTGATACTGGTAATGGGCTGGGTAAGAGTGTACGTGCATTCCCAGCATGGCCTCTAGGTAGAAGAAGCAGACATGTTAATCTGCAGGCCTCCTTTGTTGCCAATGCTTCTCAAGACTGAGAAGTGTTTTCTGCCACAGGGTGGGGTGAAGGCACAAGGTCTCTCTCCACACACAACACCAGAGGAAACCATCCCAAGCCCTAACATGGTCTTATTCAATACTGCCTGGTGAGGATGATGGTGTCTTCACTGTGGCCTCCTGGAGGAGGAAGGCTTGGCTGCCCACCAGGCTTCAGTTATGTGTTTAGAAGTTCTGGGTCTGGCAACACTGTCCTGCCCATTTTCTGGTCTCGTTTGTTGGAGAGTGACTTCAGGGCTTTCCTCATCATTTTCTGTTTGCACTCCCACACTACTCAGTTCTGTTACTTGTCAGTACTAGAGGAAGCAGAAGTTCAGCCCAAGAACTTACCATGCAGTGCTTCTTCATCTTCCAAGTCCCTCGGTGGAGCCACCCTCTTCTACCTCTCATAGTCAGTCTTGTGTGTTTTGTAGAAGTTGCTTATGTCTATGTGAAATAGTTCCTGTCAGTCTCACACAGTCTGAAACCAGGGACAATAAGGGGTGAAAGTTCAAGCCTGACTTCCAATATAACTACTCTCTTCAGCTCTTCCAGGAGAAATCCCTTCTCATTCGTCAGGGACCTCTGCTGTATAGGCCCCTCAGGCATGCTGGGATTCTGGAACAGAGCTTTTCTTTAGCATTCCTTAAGGCTGCCTCCACCAAAGGGCAGATGCCACTCCAGCCTCTGTATACTCCCGTGTCCCTGGCCAATCAAACTGAGTCTCTTTCTCTCTTTGCCTTTACTTCCACTAGTGTATAACCTGCTGCTGTTTGTGTGTTTGTATTATAATGTCATTATTATTAAGAAAATCTGAGAGAAAGAAAGAACATGAGGTTGGATGGGTAGGGAGGTAGGGCGGATCTGGGCCAGGAGGAGAACATGATCAAAATATAATGTATAAACATCTTGATGGAAGAAGATGCTTTCCACCATCTAGTTTGGCAGTTTTAGACACAGTGTCCAGGTGCAGCTGGAGGAAATGGAAACCGTGCCTCCACTTTTCAGAAGTCCTGGCCTTTGTTTCTGTTTCTCTCTTGCCTGAGTCTTCTCTCCCTCCAAAGGCCTTCGCAAAGTTTTTATTTCTCCCTCTCCTCCTGGTGACAGAGGTTATCAGACTTTCCTTCTGGAGCCTCATCTGCCAGAAGTGATATTGGGGTTCCCTTCCTTCATTTGCGTACTCATTACTATAGAGATAGCATGCACTTTTCTCATATGTATTTTGGATTTCCTTCCCTATGAGTCTGCCTGTTTATGCTGGACATCCATTCAGGTAACAGATTGTTTCCATTTTTTTTTTCCAGGAGTGTCCCACCTATCTACAACCTCGGTCCCTTTTGAGTACTTAGAGGGTTGATGGTTGTGGTCATTCCCTTGTTTTCAAAGGTCACCTGCACTCTGGTTTCTAGGTAGTCAGTATCTACCATACTCATGGAGTTAGCCACGCCCTCCTCTTTGTCAGTGTCTTTGCTTCTGGTTGTAATTTTTCATTTTCTGTGTGTATCTGTTTAACAAGATGTGTTCAGCTATTAATCATCAGTCCCAAGAACATTCTTGAACATCTGTGGAATACTTAATTAACACACCGAAGTGGATGGCTGAGATTGAGACACACACCTGGGTTTTCCATCAACTGTCAGGAACCTGCACACAAACCCCCCGAGGTTCCATGTAGCTTTGATATTCTGTGAATTCTCAGAGCACGTGGCTTGACCCTTCCCCTAAGTGTTTTAATCGGATGCTGTAATCAGTATGCTTTTTTTAATGAACTTTGATCCTGACACCTGGTAATGCTGATTCTAGCATGCCCGGGTACTGACAAACGCTGTTCTGTTAATTATGAAGTGCATATGATATGTATGAAAATAAAATATGAAAGATCCTCACATTTGCTTTCCCTGGAGAAATATAGAATTCAAGGCCAGTTATCTATCCACAGGCAAATGGTTATTATTGAATCTACGAAGCCTCACCCTGCCCCGAAACATAGCCCTTAGGTTTTCCTCCTTTCTGTTTTCCTTCTTCGTCCTGTTGTTACTCCTCTCGTTCTTTGCTATCCTGAAAGTAAACTATATTGAAAAGAATATTACTTTACCAAACATAAACATTTTAAAGGACTAACCTATGCGAGGATGTCAAAATGTTAGGGAAAAAAAACTTAAACTATTTTCCACACTCCACTAACCAAAGGGCTTTGATGCATTAATACTGGATATTTAAAGTACTTATAATAGTAAAGGAACTAAAAGTTCCAAGTTTGTATTTTTTAACTATGAGTTATCAAAAGGTATCTTTGTTCTTAAAAATGAACTGTTGAACTGTCATGGGGCTGGAGGGATGGCGCATTGTTAGGATCACTAGCTTACCTCCCTCTTGCAGAGGACTGGGGTTTGATCTCCAGTACCCACATGGTGGCTCATAATTAGCTGTAAATCCAATCCCAATGGATCCCATGACCTTTTCTGGCCTTCACACATGCAGTCTAAACACTCATACAAATTTTTTTTTCATTAAAAATGAAAAAAAGTCATAAGTAAATCTGTTTTGTTTTTCATTTTTTTAAAAAAAAGATTTATTTATTATGTGTACAACATTCTGCCTTCATGTATTCCTACATGCCAGAATAGGGCACTAAATGATGGTTGTGAGCCACTATGTGGTTGCTGGGAATTGAACTCAGGACCTCTGGAAGAACAGTCAATGCTCTTAACCTATGAGCCATCTCTCCATCCCGTGTTATTATTATTTTTTAAATTAAATGTTTACCATGATGAAAACATAAAGCTCAGTACTGTCTCTAGGCTGTAACTTGGTTTGCTTTTTCAATGATTTTTAAAAATTTTCTATTTTTAGCCAAAACATTAATAGTATGGCCTAAAAAATGGAATTAGATAGGATATGATCCTTACCCTCTGGCTTCTTGTTTTTACAACCAACTCAAGACACATGGGGCGGGGGTGGAGGGTTGTTGAGGGAAAAATCTTCTTTTATACATTTAAAATCATCATGCTTTGAGGATTAAAACTGATTATTTGGATGAACTCCATTGTTTTTTATTCTTTTTTTGGGGGAAGTTACTGTGATAATAGCACATTTATTTCCTTTGAATCATAATAAGTAAGTAGATAGATAACTAAATCATGAACACATGCTATAGGGGAGCTTCAGGTATCTAGAGACTGGGAAGACTTGCCTTTCTACTACAATCATTTAAAAGTGGTACTAGCAGTAGGGGAATGAAAGCTCAATACACTTAACACATTTTTCTTTTTAAGAACAAGGGGATGGAGGAGGCTGAAGAGCTGCAGAGGCCAGCCCTGGAAGCCAGGGCAGGCAGACTTTCTTGGCAGCCTGCTGTCTGTGCAGCTGGATGTGGTCTTTCTTACCTAGCAAGCCATGTGGAAATCATCCTCTGCCTCCAAAACCGAGCAGCTCAAGCAGGCCCTGGCTTTTGAAGTATGGGGCTATGAGAAGACAAAAAGCTAGCCTCAGTTGCTTAAGGGACAGACACTTTAGAAATACTTGGTACACTGAAGAAAACAGATGACTTATTCCAGACTAAAGGGAAACACAAGAGATGGTTTGCCATGTCTAACTGGGTAGAGGGAACAGAGTCTGGACTTTCCTTGTGAAAACGTGCATTTCCCCTCACTGTTTTCCGCTCTCCAGGAGCTTATCCAGCTCCCACTGAAGAGTTTCTACATCCATGTAAAAGAATGGAGGAATTCAGCTCACTCACTGTTCACAGATCAGTGGGCCATTAATGTTTAAAGTTATTACTGAAATGTGAGTTAATTTCCGTCATTGTGTTTTTGCCTTTTGGGTGTGTTGTGTTCTCAGTGTTAGGTGCTTTGTTTTAGTAATTATGGCATATTTTTTCCACAGTCTCTTGGCTGTGCTCATTCCTCTTTTCAGCCTAGAACATTACCTTTCATATTTTCTTTAGGTTTGAATTACTGAGTATATATTTTTAGGTGGTTTATATGTAGAAGGTTTTTCTTTTTCCTGCAATTATGGCTGATAGTATTGCTGGGTGTATTAGTCTAGGTTGGCTGCAGCAGTCTTTTAGGACTTAGAATGCATTGCTCTGGTATAGTTGGAAGTTTCTCTCCTGGTCTCCAGTTCCCAAATAATCACTATTAATTATAATAGCCTAGCCAATGGCTCAGGCATATTACTGATGAGCTCTCATAATTAAATTAAGCCATATTTACTAATCTGTATATTACCACATAGCTATGGCTTATCAGTAATGTTCTGGCATCTTACCTCTTTGGTAACTACATGGTGTCTCCCCAACTTCACCTTCTTTCTCTCCATAACTCTGTTTGGATTTCCAGCTTAGCTATATTCTGCCTGGCTATTGGCCCAAACAGTTTTATTCATCAATCAATAAAAGCAACACTTATTTGCAGCATTCAGAAGGACATTCCATATTATTCTGGGTTCTTCTGGCTTTCATAGTTTACACTGAGAAATTACCTGTTATTCTGCTGAGTTCCCTTTATATGAAACTTGTATTTTTTTCTCTTGCAACTTTCTTTTTTTGGGTGGTGGTGGTGGTTGGAGTCAGGTTTTTTCTGTGTAGCTCTGTAGACCAGGCTGGTCTTGAACTCACAGAGATCAGCCTGCCTCTGCCTCCTAAGTGCTAGGATTAAAGGCATGTGCCACCACTGCCGGCCTCTTGTAGCTTTCACTGTGCACTTTTTGTTCTGTATACTTAGTGTTTGAATTATGATATGGCCAGTTTCTTTTTTGGTCTTGTCTATTTGGTGTTCTGTGTGCTTTTCGTATCAATCTGGGTGTATCTTTCCTTAGCTGGGAGAAGTTTTCTTCTGTAATTTTTGAAGATCTGAGATTCTTCTCTTTCATCTGTGTCTGTAGCTTGGAGGTTTGGTCTTTTCATGTTGTCCCACATTTCCTGTATTTTCCTTTCCTATGTTTAAAAAATAATTCCATATTCTGTTCTTATTTCATCTACATCCTACTTTATCTTCCAGTCCTGATATCCTATCTTCTGCTTGATTCATTTTACTTGTAAAGCTTTCCTCCGTTTTCTAGTCGGGTTAATGGGTTCTATCTTCATTTTAGCTTGAGTCCTTTTCAATGTTTTAATCTAATGATTTTTTTCTTCAAATCCTGGATTTTTTTTTTTTTTTTTTTTTTTTTGCCATTTCTATCAGTCTTATGGGCATGTTTTCTTGGGCATCACTAAGGAATTTATTCTGATAAAAGTATTTTTAATTTCATCGAGCTGCTTCTTTGTATCTTTTTTAAGCTCCTTGAATTCTTTGGTATTTGCTGTTTTAAATTATGTATCTAGGAGTTCGTCTAGGTAATTCGCCTTGACAAACATTTCAAAGGATTAGTGGATTGGGGTGAGGGATCATGGTCTTGATCTTTCATATTATTTTATTTTTGGTTGATGTGCAGGCATGTGAACTTTTAAATTTTTATTTATTTAATTTAGAAACAGTCTTATATTACATATCAATCCCACTTCCCTCTCCCTCCCATCCTTCCATGCTCCACACCAACCCCCCTCCATTTCACCCCCATCCATTCCCCAGGGAGAGTGAGGCCTTCCATGGGGAATCATCAAAGTCTGTCACATCATTTGGGGGAGGGTCTAGACCATCCTCTGTGTATCTGGGCGGAGTGAGTATTTCTCCATGGGGAATGAACTCCTGAAGTCCATTTGTGCACTAGGGATAAATACTGGTTCCACTGTCAGAGGTCCCATAGACTGCTCAGGCCTCCTAACTGCCACCCACATTCAGAGGGCTTGGTTGGGTCCAATGCTGGTTCTCCAGTTTTATAGCTGGGGTCCATGTGCTCTCACTTGGTCAGGTCAGCTGTCTCTGTGGGTTTCTCCAGCATAGATATGACCTCTTTGCTCATCATCCTTCCTCCCTGCAACTGGATTCTAGGAGTTTGGGTCAGTGTTTAGCTATGGGTGTCTGCTTCTGCTTCCATGAGTTACCTAGATGAAGGCTCTAGTATAGCATATAAGGTAGTCATCAATCTCATTATTGGGGAAGAACATTTAAGGTAGCCTCTCCACTATTGCTTAGATTCTTAGTTGGGGTCATCCTTGCGGATCTCTGGATATTTCCCTAGTGCCAGTTTTCTCTTTAAAGCTATAACGGCTCCGTCTATTATGATATCTCTTTTCTTGTTCTCTTCTATTCTTCCCCTGACTCAATCTTCCTGCTCCCTCATGTTCTCCTCCCTCTCCTTTTTTCCCCTTCTCCTTTTCCTCCTCCCTCTGCCCTCACCTCTTGCTCCCAATTTGCTCAGGAGCTCTTGACCCTTTCACCTTCTCCAGGGGAACATGTATGTCTCTCTTAGGGTCCTCCTTGTTTCCTAACTTCTCTGGAGGTGTAGGCTGGTAATCCTTTGCTCTGTGTCTAATATCCATATATGAGTGAGTACATACCATGCTTGTCTTTCTGTGACTGGGTTACCTCACTCAGGATGGTTTCTTCCAGTTCCTTCTATTTGCCTGCAAATTTCAAGATTTCAATTTTTTTTTTGTTTGTTTTCCACTGAGTAATACTCTATTGTGTAAATGTACCACATTTTCTATTCTTTGGTTGAGGGGCATCTAGATTGCTTCCAAGTCCTGGCTATTACAAAAAATGCTGCTATGAACATAGTTAACAGATGTCCTTGTTGTAAGAATGTGCATCCTTTGGGGTATATGCGAGAGAGTAGAATTGCTGGATCTTAAGGTAGACTGATTCCCATTTTCTTGAGAAACCACCATACAAATTTCTGAAGTGGTTGCATAAGTTTCCACTCCCACCAGCAATGGAGGAGTGTTCCCCTTTCTCTGCATCTTCTCCAGTATAAACTCATTGGTGTTTTTAATTTTAGCCATTCTGGCAGGTGTAAGATGGTATCTCAGAATAATTTTGAATTGCATATCCCTGATGGCTAAGGATGTTGAACACTTTCTTAAGTGTCTTTCAGCCATTTTAGATTGTCTATTGAGAGTTCTCTATTTAGTTCTGTACCCCACTTTTTAATTGGATTATTGAGTGTTTTGGTGACTAGCTTTTTGAATTTTTTTTTTGTATATTTTGGAAATCAGCCCTCTGTCAGATGTGGGGTTGGTGAAGATCTTTTCCCAGTCTGTGGGCTGCCATTTTGTTTTGTTGACTGTGTCCTTTGCCTTACAGAAGCTTCTCAGTTTCAGGAGGTCCCACTTATTAATCGTGCTACTGGTTCAGGAAACAGTCTCCTGCACCCATTCTTTCAAGGGTACCTCTTACTTTCTCTTCTAAGAGGTTCGGTGTGGCTGGATTTATGTTGAGGTTTTTGATCCATTTGGACTTAAGTTTTGTGCATGGTGATAGATAAGGATCTATCTACAGTCTTCTACACACATGTATCCAGTTATGCCAGCACCATTTGTTGAAGATGCTTTCTTTTTTCCATTGTATAAGTTTAGTTTCTTTGTCAAAAATCAGGTGTTCATAGGTGTGTAGGTTAATATCGGGGTTTTCAATTCCATTCCATTGGTCTACCTGTCTATTTGTGCGCCAATACCAAGCCGTTTTCAGGAGTATAGCTCAATAATAGAGCTTGAAGACAGGGATGGTGATGCCCCTGGAAGTTCCTTTGTTGTACAAGATTGTTTTGGTTATCCTGGTTTTTTGTTTTTCCATACAAAGTTGATTATTGTTCTTTCAAGGTCTGTGAAGAATTGTGCTGGGATTTTGATGAGTATTGCATTGAATTTGTAGATCGCTTTTGGCAAGATTGCCATTTTTACTATGTTGATGCTACCTATTCAAGATCATGGAAGATCTTTCTATATTAGTTTTGTGTCTGATAGAAACAGGAAAATTTGGTGCAGAAGCAATGACACGTGGATCATGTTGGGCCTATAGGTTGGAAATGGTAGAAAGAAGTCAGATGTACACAGGGGCCTGGGATGATGTAGAGGATGCACATCTTGGTCCAAACCTGCAGTGTGGGAGTAGTTCTATAGGTTGGGGAGAGCACATGAAGGGGAGGCCAGGCCTCACCTGGTTAAACCCTGGAGAAGCATGTGCAGGGTCTGGCTTGGTGGAGAAGCTGGATGTGGTATGGGAGGGGACTGTGAGTCCTTATGAATATTTTTAAGCATTGCAATTTTTTTCTATTCTCAAAGTGTATATGATGCTTTCACAGCATATAAAATGACAATAAAAGAATTACTTTTGTTATTTTTCTGGGTTATAGCATAGAAATTTGCCAATAACATCAAGAGGTAGATTTGTAGAAGTACAACATATACTTGAATGTATATTCTTAAGTGTAGTTTTTTTTTTTTTACTTGATGATGATAATATAAAGGAAACAAGGTTCATCTATGATCTATTTCTTAAGAGTTCTGGGAGTTGTAAATGATGGGAAAGCTATTTTTTATTTTAATTTTTTTCAATCCTCTTTGCTAAAAATCAAATTTAAAAACAAATATTTCAGAAGCCACTGTTTCTGAATTCAGCATTTGTCATTGTTTTCTGGGTCTGAGACTAAAAGGGAGCATATTAAGAACATTCAAAACCTCCCATTTTTTTAACCAAATAGAAAAAAATTGTTTTCCTTTAAATGAAAGATGTCCTGTTAAACCATGTAAATCAATAGTCCATAAATTCATAGTATCACATGATTGTAATTTTTATTTATCACTGTCTTCTAGGATGAAGTATTTACATGCTGTATGCTCTATAAATGTGGACTTCAATGTAAGAATGTCATTCTATTTACTGTTTGTATTTGAAATACTGTTGAGACTCAAAACTCTATCACCTAAGAAATAATGTCAATGACATCATTGTTCAAAGGCAGGGCAATCAGGAGCTGCCTGCTCTGCTTGAATACAGAAATGGCATTTGTCCCATTGTTCCAACTGCAGAACCCCCAGGCAAATACTTGTGCTTGCAACTCTGGCAAGGTACTGAACAAACCAGAGGCAAGGGGATTATAATGACAGGACCTACTGGGGCTGGGGAAAAGCTACCAACCATTCTCCCATACTTTGGGGGAAACCCCAGCAGAAGTTATCTTCTGTTCTGCTCCATTTCATAGGGAAAGGGAAGGATGCCTTCCCAGCTATTAGAAGAGATGGCAAAGGAATTGTCCCACTATTGTCCAGAAGGTTAAAATGGATAATACAGAGGTATTCACTAATAGCCCTTCTCTGTTCTACAGTTGTCTTGTTTAAAACACCAGCCACTTGGTGGGAAGTTTAGATTACCACTGCTTTTTAAAATTGTTTACTCTTTGAAATCACCCAACTATGACTTGGTGAATTTCAATAGAAAACCATTTTCTGAAATCTGCAAGCAAACCTGCTAAAACGGGGGAACTTGCTTAACCCCATTAAGATAGCTGAGGGTTAAGGACAGGGGCTGGGTCATTCATCACTATGACAGCAAACTGCGACCTCCCAGTAGAACATAAACCTCCAAGCCCACTGATTGCATTCCTGGCTTCAGGTTAGAATTTATGTTCCCTCTCTCTAAACTGTTTGACTTGGATGATAGATGACAGGTACGGTGGCAGAGCGGCACAGTGTAAGCTATGTGTTAAGCCTCAGTTCTCTGAAGCTAGGTACATATGTCCTCATATACCATAAATGAAAACCTCCGGTGTTCCCTTGTTCTTTTAACTTAGGAATGATTTTTCAAGTCATCTAGTGAAAATATTGTTTAGTTTCTAACTTTGATATTCCTTTCAGTTTGACAAGATGACAGGTTTTATTTATGCATACCTAATTTTTACTATTACATATTATAACTAATTGATTTTATTTAAATTCAAATTTAGCTACTACTCTTGCAAAATGTCAGAAGAGATTACATTCTTAGAATGCTTTTAATTCTTGCAGTCTCCTTTTGTTCGGGTCATCACACAGTGTTTCCAATTTAGCTGATTCTCCCAAAATTTTCTAAATGACTTGTCATTTCAAAAGAACATTTTTATCTTGAAATAACATGTTTTCACATTCATTTTAATCAAACTGACAAATATTTTAAGTGTATGCTCACACATCATAACATAGGTTATTGAAAAATGGGAAAACAAGGCAAGATCCATAAAATTCAAAAGACATGAAAACACACAAATATTCATAAAATGTTCTCAGGAACAAGCTCGGTTGCCTTCCTGTTCCACATCTGCTCTGCCTTCGTGAAGAAAGTTGAACCCATGCTGCCCCTTCATGGGGTCTCCTCAATGTAGACTAAACCAATTTCTTATGTTTATGAATACCCAGTCTTAGGTATTTCATTACAGCCATAGAAAGAGAATAGAGACTCATCCGTGATGGCAGCAGCATTCCCAGGAGTAAAGACTGTATGTGCCTGATGGAGATCAGAAGAGAAAGACATCGTGGACAGAGCGTCAAAGGCTTAGTGAAAGGGACAGGGTTTAGACCTCATGGAAGATGCCTTGTGCCTGGAAAGATGAGGGAAGAGTCTAGCAGCTTCTGTGAATATCCTTACAATTACCTTTTGGAGGTTAGTACTTCTAGGAGGACCAAGGAGAGAGGCTGGGAATTCTGAGCTCACATCTTGGCTTTCTTGGTCAGAGTAGCTCCTTAGTGCTAAGGCTTAATCACTCTCTGACATTAGGGCTAAGTCCTGCCTCTTCATGGTGAGAATTCTTCAGAATCTCTCCTATAGAATAAAATAGGACTGCCCAACCTTTGACACCATCACATGACCATGGCAATACACACCAACACACACTCACACAGTTGTAAGAACAGTCTTTGTTGCCCTTTGTGATGGTTAATTTTTGTTGTTGTTGTTGTTGTTGTCTTTTTTTTTTTTTTTTGTCAGCTTGACAAAGCTAGGGATATCTTGGAAAAGGGAACCTCAGTTGAGAAAATTGACCCATAGGAAAGCCTGTGTGACACTTTCTTGATTTATGTCTGGCCCATTCCACTGTGGGTAGTGTTGCCCCTAAGAAAGTGGTTCTGGGTGGCATAAGAAAGCAAACTGAGCAAGCCACGAGAAGCAAGCTAGTAAGAAATGTTCCTCCATGGTCTTTGCTTCAGTTCCTGACTCTAGGTTCCTGCTCTGCTTTAGTTCTTGCCTTGAGTTCCTGCCCTGACTTCCCTGTATTAGGAACTATAATTACGGGCCAAAATAAACCCTTTCATCTTAAGTTGTTTTTCGTCATGAAGTTTATCACAGCAAATCAAAACTAACTAAGACACCTGTTTATGCTGTAGGAAAAGTTCACCTTCCAGGTCAGCACAAATACTACAGTGCCATCATCTTTCAGGCTGAAACAGAGCAATGGGTCCTCTAGCTGGGACCATGAAAAGCTGTCACAAACACTTAGAGGACACACTCACAAACACACATGCGGACTGTGCTGGGCACTCAGCCCCAGTAGCACTAGTGAACAGGAAGGGTCTAATTAGCCCTCATTAGACCTTGTTAGGAACAGAGCAGGTTTGGCTGCAGCCAGCCTCCCTGATCTGGTTTTAATTCCTCAGAAACCACATATTGGGCAATCACAGATGCTCCACATCAGGGAGTAGGAAGGAGGTTCCTGTAGGCTGTAATTAAAAGGCTATTTGTTCCCCACAAGCAATTGTATGCTCTATTGCAAGCTCTGAGAGCCATTCAGGCTTGAGGCAGGATCTAAATCAGTTGCAGGTGTGAATGACTTTGCTAAGCCTGCTGTTGCCCCCAGAGGCGGAGAACAGTGAAGTTCATCATCCCATTAACCCCACAATTAACCCTCACCAGATGTCCAGTTCATCACAAGTACACTCCCCCTCGCCCTTACACTCTGATTGTTTGTGGCTAATCCCATTACTCAAGCACACACTACAGAGGCTGAAGGGGATGTGATGATCACCCACCCTTTTAGTTGAGACAAAGACTTTGCTCACTAGTGTCATCTAAACCATCTGATGACAGCCATGGATCTTGTGATGGATGTGATGAACGGGTTTCTTGATACTACAAGTTCCTGACTTTCATGCTATAACTGTTTAAGGATCCTACCTATGGAGTACCAAACGAGGCTCCTACCCTCAAATGAGGATGTTGGAGGTAGGAAGAACACAGGGTGGTCTGGGTATCAGGTTTTATGCAACCTTTCACCTCTTTCAAATCCTATGACCTTGCCTCATATTGGTCCTTCCAAGCATACCTTGAGTATTTCCATGGGGAATATCCTGTTTGTTCTATAGGCTGCACTTGTGGTGTTATTACTATTTTATGTGTATGGGTGTTTTACTTTTTTTTTTTTTAACTTGCATACATACCTATGTGCATGCATTCCTGGTGCCCCCAAAGGCCAGAAGATGGGGGTTGGAACCCCTGTTATTAGAGTTACAGACTGTTTTTAAGCCATCATGTGGGGGCTGGGAATTGAAATCCAATCTTCTGAAAGAAGAGCTAGTGCTCTTAACCACTGAGCCATCACTCCTGTCTCCTGGGTGCCTTCTTGGTGGTGGAATTATAAGAGCTCAGTGTGTCTCAAGTTTTTGTTCTTTTTGCTTATTTTTAAGAAAGTAGACTTGTTTGACCCAATTATTATGACAACAATCCGAACCCTGAAATGAGTGTATTCACAGCTTAGTATCTCATAACCATTTCTTTCCTTCAGAGAGGATGTTCCTCTTGGCAGGAAGACAAAGAACATCCTTAGCTGCCACATCTATGGCCATTACCCAAGCAGGCCAGTATAGGCTGATTGGATGCCACATTGTATCTGTACTTACAGTGTAGGCTTCTAGTGTGTGACACAGGGTCTTTGACTTATTGAGTGAGCAGGAGTTGAGGGCAGAGGCCCCACAGGGGAAGGGGAATGAGGTTGGTGGCTATGAGTCAAACTCTGGTACACCACACTCTGCTCCCTTCCACCCACTGCTAGAGCAGGGCATGAGTCAGCCCCTGGGCTCCTTCGTTATTTATTGAAGACTCACTGCTGGTTAATGAGAAACAGCCAGCCCTGCTTACTGGCTTCCACAGAGGTGGAATTCTGTATCTGTCATCATAGATACAGATACTGCATATCAGGGGTTCAAGTCATTGGTCAGAGTTTATGACTGCAGAGTCATCCTCTATGAGCAAGGAAATCTTAAATTACTGCATTTGCCCATGTGGCAAATATGCAATGCAAAGTGTAGTATACTGGGTCCTGGGGATGTGTGTCCATGAGGAAGGAGACGAGTTTGGATAAAGGTCATACAGGTATGGGTGCTCTGCATGGTAGAAGTCTGTCTTATCTAGCATGCAGGAAGCCCTGGGGGCTGTCCCCAGCAGTGCATAAGAGTGTTTGTAATCCCAGCACTTAGAAGGTGAAGGCAGCAGGATGAGAAATTTGAGATCATCTTCACTGCATAGAGGATTTGAAGTCAGCCTGTGTTACATGAGATCCCTTCCCCAGAAAGGAAGGTAAGAAGGAACGAAGGAAGGTAGAGAGGAAGTGGGGGCTGAGATGAGGAAAATGCATATATCATTGAGTCTGGGTAGATGAAAGCTCAAATCCTGTGGCTTTCCCCAGTCAGCTCCACCCATCCGGACTCCACTCTTCTCACCTGTCAAATGCAGGAGTGGATTGGATCCACAGGTCAAAAACCAAAGGAAAATGCGGTTATATACTACAGTGAAGAATGAATAGAAATGCAGTGTTTCTATATGGTTCAGAAGTAGCAAACACACAGCAAGGGATACCATTGGCTGTATCTGAGACATAATGGCATGGGGAGGTCCATGCTGTACTGATTGATATGATGGTGGAGGAAAGCTATGGAGAGGACCAAAGGTAGGCCATGTAGAAAGGTGGGGAACGGAGGGTACAGATGCTGTCTAGCTCCATTTACAGAATGGAAACTGAGAGGGCAGAAGTATGATAAGTGTCAGGGGAAACAATGAAGGTGTTGGTCCAAGTTCATCCTTGGAAACCAAAGGCCCCTGGCAGTCAGTGAAAGACCCTGAAGCAGGGAGGCATGGCAGTCCAAATGATTTCTTCTCAGTTCATTCTAAATAAGTCAAAGTCCATTGTACTGGAGGAGGAAAGGACTACAGAAATTCTGCTCAAAAAAAGTGAGCTAGCTTGAACAGTTAGGCAAGAAAACTCAATGGAGAAATACACAAATCAGAGGGAAGAGACTGGGCCCATGGGCCATTCTTCATTCCTTAAGTAACAAGAATAGGGGAAAGCCAGTGAAGTCAGGGGGTCAGAGCTTGATTGCAGAGCTATCAGTCTCTCTGACAGGGAGCCCCCACACTTTGACATGATTTTATAATAGCAAGGCAGGGGTATGATAAAGTAGTATAGCTAAGCTCATGAAGTAAAGCTTAGAGGTCAGAAGTACATATGGTGTTGCTTGCTGCACCCCCCTCCCAAAGATGTGTGTCTCAAATAAAAGATGATATTGTGAAGGGAAGAACTGATATTTTGAATAAAAGGTTAAACTTAGTCTACTGACTCAAAAGCTTCTTGTGGTATTTTGTATCTGCTGTGTCTCATGTGAGCTTATTCTCAGCCAATGATCATAAACTGAGAGTTTCAAAGCCCTCCAGTAACCACCAACCCACACACCAGGAAACTTTAAATATATATTTAAAAGTCATTTGATGCAATGTTGGCGGTTATGGCCTGTGGATGAGAAATGGGGGTTTCAGGGTATCCAGAATAACCTCTGAGGTCCTCACAGCCTAGCAGCTTCTAAATGACAGGTTGGCCAGCTCCTAGCTCCCACTTTGAGTAGCAGGCCAGAGGGTGAAACTAGGAGTAGAAGGGAGTCAACTTGCTGGGAGGGTGGTTCAGAAGGAAATGACTAAGGGAAGGGCTGTGAGGACAAAGAAACACAGAGTGATGGTGCAGACTTGTGGTCCACTCAGCAGGATCAGTGGCGTGGATAGACAGGAACCAGATGGAGCACATGACCATGTGTCTGGTTACTGGAATGGGCCAAGTGAGATGACTCTGCAGTCCATGCTGGCTCCTGATTTCCAGACCACCAGGAGACTTGAGTACTTTCAGTGGATTCAGTCTTTCCCAGATCCAGTGTTAGGCCACCCTGGGAAGGAACAGTTGGGCAGTGATTTCTAGCCTGGCTTTGCAGTTGGGCTAACTTGAATTTTGGTGTTAGTGCTAGCCAAGTCAATAACCGCCCTCAGCCTCTTTTTCCTGCCTGTGTTATCCAACAAACTTGATCTCTGTGGGCAGGGACACTATGAGACCAAACAGAACAGAGGGAAGGACACTAAACCCACAGACCAGCACCCTGTCAATCATCTTTATTAAATAGCTTAATTATTTTTCTCTAAGATCACAAAATTCTAATGTATAATTCCCTTTTTTGAGAAACTTAAAGATGAATTAAAACATACAAAGCAGGGAGAAACGCCTATAAAATATTTATATGAAAATATCTGATTCTCCTGGTTTCCTTTTTTCAAAATCTCTTCATGTCTCCATTAAAGCTATGAGTTGAACTTATATATCTTTATCCCTAGTGGTTCACTACCATGTGTTAAGACAGAATCCGAGTAGCAGTGCAGACCAGGGAAATTTCTCCCCTGGGTGTCATAGTGGGGCATTCGACCTCAGTAAGCTCTGGTTCCCCTACCCGCCCCTCTTCCCTCTCCTACTTAGTCTGTAAGCAACTTATGTGAGATCTGTGTGTTTTCGTTGCCAGACTGGTCAGTGCTTCGGCTCTTAGGAAACTCTCATAAATGATTCTGAAAGAGAATCCAATGCACATGAGCCAGAATAGAGGTTTCTCTGTTGCTCTTCTTGGAAAGGAGACTATTCTCAGCTCTCTGGGTTAGTTTTATAGGTGATAAAAACACAACTCCAATGGATCCAGAAGATACTTTTGCAGAAACCAATGAGCAATTTCAGGACCTCTGGTAGTTACAAGTGTTCAAAGCTACACACCCAAATAAGCATCTCCTCTAATACTCCTATGCCTTTAGCTCAGCAGGACACCCAGAACTATTTGTAAAAAGAGTTTTGCTTCTAAAACTTCTTGCTATTTATGATATCTCCATGGGTGTAGTCAGGAAATATTTGTATTGTCAAAGGTCATCTTCCTGGATGTTCTAAGGACCTGTCAGTCCTTCCATTACTGTAGGACACATGCAATAGTCATAGTTATGCTTGATATGATATGCAAATCAATAATTTAGAACTAATAAACATGGCTTCTAGTGGTGGCTTTAAGCCAAGCAATCAGAAAGCAGAGGCAGGCAGATCTCTGAGTTTGAGGCCAGCCTGGTCTATATAGTGAGATCCAGGATGGCTAGAGTGACATAGGGAGACCTTGCATGAAAAAATTAAAGGCAAAAACTGAATAACTAGTAAATGCTACGTACTGAGAAGTAAGACCAAAAATTTTTTTGATAGGTTGCCACATATTTTCCAGTCTGTGTTCGGTAACTGTAATAGTTGTGGTCTTCACATCCTTGGCGTGTAGCCCAGGACTTCAGAAAATGACTTCTGTGTGAAATGGCCATATGCACCGCAGGTCATATCCTGTGGGGACATCAAGACAACAAATAAACCAGTGAGCTTCTCTTGATGGCTAGGCTGAGGATGATGTTTGCTGACCCAAATCAATTATTATCAAATCAATTTTGTGCTCCATTTTTAAATCAATCAATCAATCAATCAATCAACCAATTGATTGATCCATTTTTTTAATCTAAAAAAATAGTGGTATAAATCATGGAGAAGTAACTGCACACATATGCACATGTTTCAGACTGTCTTCCTAATTTGGAGCATTTGATATTTTTTAGAGTATTTAGTTATCCAAAGGAAGTATATGGAAAATGGAAGGAAATGGACATTGATTGGTATTTTTCCCAATGTGTCCCATAAGCTTTTCTGAACTACATAGTTTAAGGATGTACTTTTTAAATTCCAGCTAAATTTAGAAAGAAAAGAGTGGCTAAGACTCATCCTGTTTTTAAAATGTGAACATGGATGCCAATAAAATTGACTTGGATTTACTTTTAAGCAGATGAATTTGAAGTTTACTCTTTGTGAATCTGGACTGAGGAAGAGAGTGAAGCTTGTGCCTGGTCCATTATTAACACAGTCAGAATCCCATGGAGACCCACATCATTACAAAAGCTCCATCCATAGGCTGACACGCTTCCTTGCACTGAGACACTATAAAAAGCTGACCACATCCATGGCCTTGGAGAGTCCTGGTACTGCAGCCAGAATGCAGTAGAACATTTTGTTTCTTTTAAGATGGAAAAAGTGATCTGGGCTCCAGTTTTCCATCCTGGCTCCTCTGAACACACTTTTGCATTTATTCTTCCTGAAGTTGGAAAGTTAACAGAGTCAGTCAGAAAGCCAAGCCCTGCTCTGGAAAGGCTAGGCAGTCATGCACTCAGACTTGGGAAAGAAAGCCTGCACTATACCTGAGGTTTCCTTCCATTATCCATCATATGTATTTTATGAGTTCCCCCTTAGAAACAATGCCACTTTCTTTATAGACGAACTGGTGTAGTCTGCCACTTGAAACACGTGAAGACAGTCAACAAGGCTAAATGAATCTATCTAGTTTAAGTCTTTAAGTTAGTTGTATTAACAAAATTTTGAAAATTTAGAGACAAGAGAGTTAACTGTTTAGCTTCCTGTTACTATGAGTAAATTAAGTTACAAATATGAAAACACTTATTTTACTTCACTGGTCTGGAGGTTTCAATCCAGGACTCAATAGTCAGATTGTTTTAGGCCTTTGCGGGAGAGAGACATAGGCTGAGTGATGGTGGCGCATGCCTTTAATCCTAGCACTTGGAAAGTAGAGGCAGGTGGAGCTCTTTGAGTTCAAAGCCAGACCGGTCTACAAAGCCAGCTCCAGGACAGTCAAGACTTACACAGAGAAACCCTGTCTCAAACTGCACCCCCCCACATGCATAAAATAAGAGAGATATACCATGAGCCTGAAACCTGATAAGGAAGAGAGACTGGAGGACAGATGTCTGGGCCCACACTCTGGTAAGATGAGACCATGTGGAAATACTTAGATTAATAGAAATGGGTTAATACTTAAGACAGAGCTAGCCGATAAGAAACTAGTACCTGGCCAACAGTATTATATCTAGTAGAGTCTCGGTATGTTAATTGGGTCGGGGGGGACCTACTCGAAACAAATGTTCAGAATTGTCTAGATCATGGGGACAAGACAGATATTAGAAGGATGGTATCCAGCAGATAGGGAGAAGGACTCATGGCTAATGGCTGTAGAATTTAGTTCTATGAGATGAATGAACTCCAGAGATGAATGTGGAGTGTGGTTGCATAACAGCACCAACTCTGTCAGCAGCAATAAGCTATACCCTTAAGAGAATAGATAGTAAACTTTAAGCAAGGTTTATCTGAACACAATTGTACCAGGCTTTTTCTTTATGGCCATCAAATCATGACAGAGAATGCTCAGTCTAGCTTAGGCTTATTTTTGGCTAGCTCTTTTAAGTTAAATTAACTGTTTCTCTCTTTATCTACCTTTTGCCTTGGGGCTTTTACTCATCATCTATGTAACTGATTTTCAATGCTTCTTCTGTCTGTCTGTCTGTCTGTCTGTCTGTCTGTCTGTCTGTGGACTGCCTGGCTTCTTGCCCTGGGTGTGTCCCTCTTTTCTTCTTCTCTCATCCCTTTTCAAGCTTAGATTTTCATCCTATTTATTCGCTCTGCATGCCGGCCCTGCCTATCCTCTTCCTGTCTAGCTACTGGCCATAGCTTTCTATTAGGCCAATCAGGTGCCTTAGGCAGGCAGGATGAAACAGTAACACATCTTTTTATAATTAAACAAAGGCAGCAGAAACAAAGGTAATACACCTTTACACAGTTAAAGGAATACTCTACAGCAGGAACAAATATAACACCTCTTTACATAGTTAAAATGATTTTTCACAACACACAATAAAAATTATCAGATCACCTGATGTTAAATAGTGAAAAATTATGTTAAAAATTCATTGTTCATTACTATTTACCATCCAAATCCATGTGCAAGGAGTTACTTTTAACTACTTTCAAGAAATAAATGTTAAAAAATAGATGTAGATGAACAAGTGTTCTGTTTCTCAGTGGAATTGTCTTGAGAAGACTTTTATTTTAATCAGTTATTTTGATTTAGCATATATTCCTATCAACTTTACAAATAGTTTCAAAACTCATGTAAAATCATTTGAGGTTTAGGGGGGAGTCTCAGTGAATAAAAAACACTTGCTGCAGAAAAATGAGAGCACCTTTTACTCTGTGTAAAAGCTGGGTGTATGGTTCAAGCATGTGGAATCCCAGCATTCCTTAACACAGCAAGATTGGAGGAGATAGCTGAGTTCTTGGAGGTGAACAGGCCAGTTAGGCTTCAGTATGTAACAGTGAGAGAACAGCAAACAGGCCCTGCCTCAAACGATGTGGTAACTGGAGACCTCCACTTGAGGTGTTCCTCTGACCTCCACATTCACAAACATGAATAAGCCCCCAAGTGCTTGTATACACACACACACACATACACAGACACACACAGACACAGACACACACACACACACACACACACACAAAACATTAAGAAATTATCAAGCTACTTTTATCAGAACATTTCTGCCCACCTTACCTTTGAGATGGATTGTGGGCTCAGAGGAGCATAGAACCATTTAAAACTGAGTAATAATTGGGAACCAAATTGGAAACGCCATACTTTGATATAAAAAGCTGATTTAGACTTAACTTCCAAGTAGCCATAGATTATCACAATGATTTTTCAATTCCACAGTCTTTACCCTCATAGGGTAGTTCTCAAGAGATGTTTTGAATGCTGTTTTAGTTGGCTACTTTGTTATTTTTGTCCTGTTTTGTTTTGCTTTTGAGACAGAGTCTCGTGTAGCCCAGTCTGGCAAGGAGCTCATTTATAGCTAAGGATAACTTTGAGCCTCTTGTCCTTCTGCCTGTACTTTCTAAGTTCTGCAATTACAGTGTGCCATCACACATCCTTTAATGAGGATCAGAAGGGTCAAGCCTACTCACCAGCTGGGCTGTGTTCCCAGCCCCACCGTTGGGTTTTGATGCCCTATCTTTTTATTATTATTATTTTAGAGCTCTATTTTATACTATTAAGGCTTCTTATATACTATATATCATATTAATATACTTTATGATTATATTTATATTTATAAGTCATATAATTATAAATTTGTCTCTTTAAGTGAAATATCTCTTTGAATTGGCATGTCAGTAGAGTGAAAGTATTTTCTCCCTTCTCTGTCTCTGTCTCTCCTTCAGTCTCTATCATGCCTCACTATCACATGGATATGTAAACCCTTCAGTGCTTACTAACGCTCGCTTTCTCTTACCCCCACTCTCACCAGGTTCCTTTTTAGTAATAGAAGCTTCTGTAGTTAATCACATTGCCATTCTTGCCATCTATTTTTTAGAGTACATCATCCATGCACTGAAAACTGTACCAGATGACTTCTGATGTTCTGTTATATTAAGAAAACCTGTTTTAAAGCTTGTATAATGGTACTCGTAAAATCTCTCTCTCCTATGCATGCCGCTCGTGCGTGCATGTGCGCGCGCACACACACACACACACACACACACACACACACACACCACTGAATTAGCATGTGCAGCCTTTGTGCTGACAATGATTATTAAGGATTCACATACTGAAAACACACTGTGAAACTGAACCTACTAAAACAAAACCCGGGGTTGAGATCCTTGGACTGTTCAAAGCACTGCTGAGTAAATCTGGTCTCTAACTATGAGGTGAAAGCTTCAGGGAACATCCAGAAGTGATGTCCAACCAAGAAAAGCAGAGTCTCCCCACCCAGTACTGCTGGCCCGAACACAAATGCACTGTGACCCTTTTGACCAGATGAAGTTGTCTAAAGAACTGGGACTCAAACTGTTGGGTTTTTCCCAGTGCTCATTCTTTTATCTGGAAATGAGGGTAAATAGTATCTATGAAAGTTTTCACACATTAAAAAAAAGTGAGACCTCATGTGGTTGAGCATGCCCTTAATCCGAGCACTTGGGAGACAAAGGCAGGTGGATCTCTGTGAGCTCGAGGCCACGCTGATTTACACAGTGAGTTCCAGGGCAGCCATGACTATGTAGAGAGATCCTATCTCAAAAGAAAAAGAAAAACCTTTGACACCATTAAGAGGATTTCCATGGGCCCCGCCCTACTTCTCTCACATTATCATCCTATACACATGACTATGCATTAATACAAAGTGTCTGCACTCATTTATTACAAGTTACAGGCCCGTGCCCATTCAGATACAGGACTGGAGGACACTTTGCTTTCACTTCCTTACCCATGCCTAAGAGTCTTTGCAAAGGGTCCATATCACTGTCTACTGTCTGCTTTGGCTTCGCTGTCTGACATACTCCTGATTCTTTTTTTTTTTTTTTTTTTTTTTTTTTTTTTTGTTTCCTAGCATAAGCTTTACAAAGTGCTGGTGAAGTATTCTGTAAACCATTCCTCAGTGGGGCTTGTTTTTTGTTTTGTTTGTTTGTTTGTTTTTGTTTTCCTTGCTATTTCCCATGGTGTTCAGGGCTCCAAGTCTCTGCAGAGCAGGCAAGAGCTCTAATGCTGGCCTCGTGCCAACCTCTTTTAGTTGGGATTTGTATATTTGGGTTTTGAGACCTACACATCAGTAGGTGAAACCACCAGTTTCATTGCTGGTGTCCAGTTGTCTGTCCTTGTTAATAGGGGAGAAGGTCAACTTTAAACACATGTTCTGTGCACACTCTCTGCTGTCGGCCTTTTATTTCCCATGTCAGTTCATTTTTATCTGTGCATATAACCATGCTTTAGCAGCCTGCCTTCACTGCAACACCTTTTTCATCATGGCTTTTATAGTGTTGCCCCCATTCCATTTCTGTGTTTGTTTCTTCTCAGAGTGACCGCTAAGCCAGTTTTGTGCGGCAGCAACTGATAATGTGTTTACTCTTTGACAAATATCCTGTTGCCCACATTACACATGTCAGATCTGACTGTTGACAATAAGGACACTGATGGAGGCAGACAGGGTTCCAGGGTGACCCACATATGTCCCTCCAACTCCTCATCCAGGAGGAGTCATTGCACCTGGCCCTCACCCCAGGAGGGGGCAGCAACACATAGCTCTTACTTCAGGCAGTGAGAGGCTTCCAGATTGAAAGCATTTCAATCTTAGGTCCCCTAGGATATACTCAAATGTCTCCTTCCTACCTCAACTGTTACATGGGATGGGGAAAATAAAAAAATCCCTCTAACACTTTAACAATAGGCTGCTTTTGTCTGGTGTTTTGTTTATAGAAGAGGGTAAAGGAAGGAAGAAAACCCTGGAATCCCAGAAATCAAGGAGGAACACAACTAACGCTTGGTTTTGATTCTATCTCTTGCTAGTAAGTATTTTAATGCCATTCAAAATTTCCGTGACAAAACAGTATTAAATAGTATAGGAAACAGGAATGGAACCGTAGCTCAGTGGCAGAACACCTGCCTAGCTGGCATATGGCCAAATGCTTAGGAGAATCTCAGCCACACCTCTGCCCATCTCATCCTCCCCAGTGCCCTGTGGCCCCCTCATGCTGACATGTGGCTGTGTGAGCAGTTACCTCCTCCCCAATATTCCTATGTCTATTATGTTTACATCTTACAGAAATAACCCAAATAAGCCCCGGTTCCCAAGAATCTTGCCTTAATTGCAATATTTTTTGCCACACGATATAATGGTCACAGGCTCTGGGAATTAGGTAGCAAATAAATAGGGAGGAGACAACTTCTCCACCTCCCATAACTGTGGTCACACCTCCCTTGTCAGGCTGAATCTCACTCATGCCCTCTGTGTTCTCACTGCCAAAAGTACACAAGGTCAGATGAGCATTGGGAGAGGAGCAAAGTCAAATGTGCATTGGAAGTCTAGTTAGGGTATGTGAAGAAGTGTCTGTCTTAATCTTTCAATCCATTAATTTTAACTAATTTAAGGAAAAGAGTCTTTGCAGATGTGGATAAATCACAGATCTAAAAGTGGAGGGCTTTCCTTGGATCATTTCACTGAGCCCAACTGTTGTGCTTGTATCTTTATGAAAGAGGTCCAGGTCACTGGATACAGAAGGAGGAAGAAGAAGCTGTGGGGCTCCTGAATATGTACCACAGTGATGGTGAGGCTGCAGCCTAGGGATGCAGCAGCCTCCAGAAGTCAGGGGAAGCTGGATGATGCCCACCCCCACTTCCTCTGGGGGTGACCACCCTGGTTTTAGCCCAGTGACTCAGATCATGCCCTCCTAGATCTGTATCTGTATAAGCAATTGTTTTCATTATTTGATGCTATTCTATTACAGTAATTAGCTCTACCAGCCAGCAACATACACCTTCTGTCTTTATCAGGAAAAGGCCATTGATAGTGAATGACCTGCCCACAGCCCTGCATTTAGTCAGTAGGAAGAGGTAGGCTACATTGCCTGTGCGGCCCTGCTTGTAGCATCAAGTTAAAGAGGTGATCATAATATGACCTGTGGGTTTGAAGAACACTAGCAAGGATCTAAATGTCATCAAGGCATAGATGAAAACTAGATATAAAGATGATGAGGGCTTACTGGAGGGATGCTGAAGGCATGAAAGAAGAATTCAGCTCTGTGGAGATGCACCCTAGCTACAAGAGAAGCAGAAAAGGTAGTCCCTGAGAAGGGAGTCCATGGAGAGATGGTTAAGCAGGAGCTGCAAGCAAGGGCTGGGCATGCAGCGCACTCTATTGGTATCTGCAAGGCCCTGGGGCTGCTCCTCAGCACTGGGGAGGGGATGGCTAGAAATGAGGGAGGAGTGAACAAAAAGAAGGAAGGAAAAGTTTTACTCCCAAAAGCCATCAAGCCATATATTTGTGATTTGTGTAATTGTCTGTATGTGTATTATATTTTCATATAAGCATGCTACAGGGAACTTATGATATGATACCTTCAAACACAGTGTAGAGTTCAGATGGTGGCAAACTTGAAATACTCTGTAACAAACAGAAACACAAAAACAAACAAACAAACAAGCAACAACAACAAAAAACAAAACACAACAACATACCGTGGAAGAACACGGTTGAGCTCCAGGAGAAAGGTTGTTTTGTAAATAACCAGCATATTCCTTCCTGTGGGTGCCTATCCTCTGCCTGATGGCCTATGACTTATTTTTCCTTTCCTTTTTTAATCACCCACCTCAAAATGTTCACAAATATCTTGTGAATGTGTTCTACAGTTTCACAAAGTACTAATGTCTGATTTGTAAGGTAGTAATTTGCAAGTTCACAGTTTATTCCCTATTTTAAAGCATAATAAAAGACTTTATTGTTTTCCTAGCTTCTTTTGCCCCCAGGAGATCAATTTGCATTTTAAAATCCTGGAAGGTGCAGACTGGAGTTGCATCTTGATATTGTTGCCGCAGCCTCTGGTTCCACTTTCCCCTTGCATTTTATATTTGATATTTTACAAATGATTTTCATGATAAGTACTTCTCATAAGAACTTTGGAACACTGTTTTATTACTATATTGCCCTCAAACACTACCACATGTGCTTAGTAAATGTTTTACCTCTTGACTGTATTTTAAAAAATTGCCTTGTATCATATCTGACTTGATTTGGGTAAAATTGAGAGTCTTGGAGGACATGCAAATGTACAAATATCAGACTCAAAATTGGTTTTCTTCTTAACTTCTGTGGAAAATATGAAGAGAAAGAGTGTTGGAAATGTAGTCTATGTAGCTAGGAAACCCAAATGCTCAAATACCTCGAGCTCTCCGGCCTTTCCTCCCCTTCCTTCTTGTGCCTTCTTTCCTCCCCTCTTCCCTTTTTTTTCTCCCCCCTCAATTGTCTTCCGTTTCCCTTTTATTGATATGATTTTTATTTAAACATATAATTGCTGAGATGACCCAGTTAGGATTCAGCAACTATAGCTCCACTGAAGAAAATAAAACAGCTGGAGATTATGTGAAGTAATATGGTCTCATAAAGGGAGCTGATGAGATGGTTCAGTGGGTGTGAGAGCTTGCATCACAAACGTGAAGACGTGAGATCAAATCTCAGCACCCACATTAAAAAGCTGAGTGTGGCTGACTGCAGTGTGTGTTGGGGACTGTGACAGAAGAGTAAGTGGTTCTGGTGGTCCCAAGTATAATTCTAGGTTTAGTGAGAGACACTAAACTCAAGGTAATAAGGGTGAATAGTGATACAGTAGGACACTCAGTATTCCCCTGACACACATTTGCAGAGCCTGGACCATCATGTGCACAGGTACCATACCCACGTAAACAACACACATGCACAGAGGCACACATGCACATCGGGGCATGGGCGTCCCCACACACACACACACACACACACACACACACACACAGAGAGAGAGAGAGAGAGAGAGAGAGAGAGAGAGAGAGAGAGAGAAACAAATAAGTTACATTTGTAGGTTAAGTTTAGACACGGCTGCTCTCTGTGCTAGTCTGTGTGGCTGCTATAGGTAAGACAATGTAAGTTTGCCACTTCCAAACGCTCATCTGTTTCTAGTCTCTGAAAGCCACAAGTCTGGGATAGGAAGACACATACATGGTCAGGAAAGGGCTCTCCTCCAAGGGCCATGCTCTGCCACATCCTTGTATGGAAAAAGGATTCAACACCACTCTCTGGGACCTTTTGTATGTGGCTGAATGCATTAGTTAATTTTCCTGTTGTTGTGATAAAATGCCCTGATAAAGGCAACCTAGGGGAGAAAGGATTTATTTTGCCTCACAGTTTAGAGATAAAGTCCATAGCAATAGCAAAGTCATGACAGCAGGAGCTTGAGGCAGCTGGTCACTTGTCACTTGTCAGGAAGCAGAGAGGAATGAAGGCTGGTGCTCAGCTCTGTCTCCTTTTTGTTTAGTTCAGGACCACAGCTACAGGAATAGAGATGGGCACATTTATGTAACCTAGTTGGGGACATTCCCTCCAGGTAAATCCAGATGTTGCTTTAAAATAGAGAATCCCTCACAGATCTGCTCAGTGGCTCATCTCCTAGGAGATGCTTGATCTGCTGGGTTGACAATCAACACTAACCATCACATGGGCCGAGTCCATGCATGAAGAACCAGCCTTCCAGATCCAGAAGCCCATCATCTAAAATGACCCAGTCTGTGATGAAAGAGGTAGGTAGTTTACCTCTGAGTTGGGATTCACTGGAGAATCAGATGGCCGGTGAAGTGGGGATAAGAGGTTCCTTTAGAAGTTTAAATGAGTTGCAGAGGATCTTGTCGAGAGTTATTTTATGACTGAGGTAGAAAGTGATTTGTACAATTGCTTGGTCTAGCACCAGGCACCCCAGACAATACCAGCATGATAGGGAAACAGCTTAGCTCCCACAATCTGCAGGATCTTGCTTTTCAGCAAAGGATTTCCCATGGACCTGTCATGGAGTCTATAGACAGCTCATTATCCAGGGTAGAACCTAGGTAGCCATGTGGAGACATTGCTGAGTATTTCCACATCTTTCAGGGGCCACACCACTTATGCCATCAATTCCATACTGACTCTTTTCCTTCCATAATGTTCAGGATAGATGCCATACATGCACACAGTATTTTCTCATGTGTGTGAGCTGATAAATAAAACCAGGAGTGATTTCATAGACTCAAAGCACAGAGCCAAGCAGGCTAGCAGAGTTGGGAACTCTGGGCCAGTGAAGAGACTGCTTTTAAAACCAAGGTGAATGAATGATGCTTGAAGAACAACACCTGAGGTTGACCCGCTAGCCTCTGCTTGCCTGCGTATGTCTGCACATGTACAGCTGCACACATCTGCATATGCTTGCTCCTACAGAGACACACACCTGACACAGTAAGTGAGGACACCATTGGAAAGGGCCTCGTGGTCGCAGAGACTCTGATAGTGCTACACAATTCCTTGAAGGGGCAGCTGGCAAAGACACAGGGGTAGGAACACACAAAAGAGCTGCTACAGAGCTGCTACTTTCTCTCCAGTTGATCTAGGTCTTAAAGAACATGGCAGGTTGATGGGGACAGAAATAGCCATTTGGGCAGGAAACCGCTCTTGCCTGGACTGTTAGACCATATGCCGTATAAACTGAACATGCAGGACCCACAGGAAAGTGACTGCCAAAACAAGATGGGACAGTCCTACAGGGTTCTTGCTTCTTGGAAGAGTCTGCCAGATATTCTGCAGAACACAGATAAAAATGACTGACAAATTGTGTTGACAGGTGGAATAGTTTCAAATTTTCTGCTTCACTGAGAAGTCTGCCAGACACACTATGGCCTATCGGCTGAAGATGGATACTCCAAAGTTACAGAAGAACTTTGGGTGACTGTTGAGGCAGATGTCTCTGTCAATACTAGAGTTTATGTACTATCCTTCTGAGGTCTTTGATGGAGTTGAAGACAGATAGTTATGTTTATGGTTTTTCTTAGTTATGATAAATTTAAGTTATATATAAGACTTTAGACTAAAAGATAAAATAGATGATAGAATATTTTCTATGCATCTTGCCAAATATTAATGGACTAAATATTGTTAACTTACTTGGCAATTGTTTTGTTATATATAATTTTACTATGTTAAAGTTAAAACCTTTCTTTTACTCAGACAGAAAAGAGAGGAGATGATGGGGGATGCCCTTCTGTATAACTGTTTCTCTAACTGGTTGATGAAAAATACGCTGATTGGCTAGTAGCCAGGCAGGAAACATAGGTGGGGCTACCACACCAGGAGAAGGCTGGGGAGAGGAAGGCAAAGAGAGGCCACTAAGAGAGACCGAGCTGCCGAAGAAGTAACATGCCAGATTACAGATAAGCCATAGCCTCGTGGTAATACATAGATTAATAGGAATGTATTAGTAATTAAGACAGAGCCAACAAATAAAAAGCCTGAGCCATTGGCCAAACGCTTTATACTTAATATAAGTCTTTGTGTGTTTATTTGGGGGCTAAGTGACTGTGGGACCAGGCGGGACAGAACCTCTATCTACAGCAGCTTTATGGCTGTCAAACAGAAGGAAGCTTGTGGTTCCTGGAGGAGCAGGCCTTCATATTCAGAGAAGAGCAAGTTGCCAAGAAAAGACAAGAGGCCAGAGTGATGACCCACAAGAGAAACGAAGCTCAAGTGACAGATTAGTCCATGTGATCAGCCACGGGGCTTAATCTTATGATTCATATTGCTTCTTCCTGAAAACTGAACATAGGGGATACGTCAAAGAAAGTGTTTGGTTTATTTATTATGAAGAAAGTTCTCTGGATGTACCAATGACTTAGTCTAGTGTTTACTGTCCACTATTAGCTGTTTATATAACTGTGTATACTGTTATTTTATTTGAGATAGTGAAAAGACCCACTATAAATTATGGAAAAAGGAAAAGGTGATATTTTTAAAATGTGAATACTTTTTATCTAACTTTATCTAACCCAGTTAATAATAAATAACCAGTAATGAAAAGAAAATTTAGGTTTATTTTCATTGCAGAAGTCTCACTATGTAGCTCTAGCTGTTCTGAATTCATTTTCATAGGGGAGGTTATCCTTGAACACACAGCGATCCACCTGCCTCTGGCTTCCAAGTGCTGGGATTAAAGGTGTGTGCCACCATAAACAGCTAATTTTATTTTACTTTTATATATTCACTTCCTTTTACTGCTTTTGAAGTTTGAGAAAAACTTAGTTTATTTAATTTTAATTGTTATAGTTCTCTCTCTGTCTCTCACATGAATTCTTCTAACATTGAATGTTATGGTTGAGGTACATAGGAAAGTTGAGAGTGTTGAAGCATATTGGAATTCTTGTGAGAGCAGTTACAGGAAGTAGTCACAATGGTAAGCACATTTCACCTGGGTCAGGAAGTACTTACAGCCCACCTACAGTGTGTTTGTGAGCACTGGTATTGTTAATCCATTACTTAGTATTGAGCTGTTTAGAACTCCTCGGAGGGAGGCAGAGATAACCTTTTCAAACCGCTCCGTCCTTCTGTTCCAGCACTGGTCCCATTTGCTCCACCTATCTGGATGAGTGAAAGGATGAGAAGAAGGAGAGGTCATGAGCTGGGGAACTGCAGGAAGAAAGGAAGAAAAATGACTTATCAAATACAAACTAATTACCAAGATAGATGGCCTTGTGTTAGCTGCAAGCCAATGGTTGCTTAGGGAAACATGCAAAGCCTGTGACTTATTTATTTTGTGTCCTTGGCATCTGAAGAAAACAGATGATAACTGCAGCTGGGGGTTGGGGGAGCTGCTCTGGGTTGATAATTAACAAGGAGTTAGGGGTTAAGGGACAAGTCAAACGTCTAAAGCCTCCATAACTTTACCCTTCTCACCCAAAGCTGATCTTCAAACCCAGTCCCCTACTTGCTTATTTGTTGAAACTTCTCTCTGTCTGTCCTGTTAAATGCTCCCCTTATGTGTTTGATCACATTTAAACTCATTTCCCCCATCAGAGTTGAGTGGAAAGAAGTTCAGGTCCTTGTGGAAAGCAACATTTTGTCTGAAATGAGCTAACGAAGCTCTCTAAAATTAACCATGGGAGAAGGTGTCAGGGTGGGGAGAAGTGAAGAGTCATGGGTGGATGGAAAGCCAAAGCCTTTCAGAACACAAGGCTTTTAAAAGGGATGAGTCAGGAGCCCTGCAAGGCTGCGGGGGCTCAGAGCAGAAGTCCTGGCAGTTTGCATACACTCACCCCACCCCAGGAGGAGCATAGTCACCTCCTGGATGGAAAGTCACCACATCAGGCTCATACCTCCATTCTGCCATGCTGTGAACTGCAGGCTGCTTGGAACTGAACACAGACTTAGATGAGGTGAGTGGAGAAGAAAACAAAAAACCAAAGCACCATACTATTTCTTCATATTTCCCAGACAACTGTTAGGAGCACAAGCAAAATTAACCTGAGAAGAGTCTGTTGTTGCTTGTATGAGGTCTATTTATTTCTAGTTCTGTGCATGTGAGTGTCTATGTGCTGGTAGCTGCAGGTGCATTTGGAGTCCAGAGGCACCAGATCTCCTAGATCTGGAGTTGCAAGCAGCTGTGGGTGCTAGGAAGTGCACTGATATTCTTTGAAAGAGCACTATGGGCTCTTAACCACGGTGCCATCTCTCCAACCCCTATTTATTTAATTTATTTTATAAAATTATTTATTTCATCTTTTTTGTGGGTATGTGAGAATGCCTAAGCGTGGGCATGTACACTGTGTGCGTCCAAGGTATCACAAGAGGGCATTGGCTCCTCCTGAACGAGCTTCAGGTGATTGTGAGTGGTCACGTGGGTACTGGGAATTAAATCTAGGTTATCCACAAGAGTAGTAAGCTGCTGAGCCATGTCTCTAGACCCCTCTCTACTATTTTTTTTTTTAAAAGTTAGCCAGCAAACTTTGCTTTGCTTAGTTTATTTCCAGGAAGCGGGGTAGGGAGAACTAAAACCCTAATTTTTAAAAAGTATTTTAAAGAGGTGATATTTTATTTTGAGTTTGGTGGGTATGTGCACATGGGAACCAGAAGATATTGTTGGATCCCCTGAAATCGATTTATAGATGCTTGTGAGCTACCTTACATACAAGCTAGGAACCAGACTCAGGTCCTCAGCAAGAACAGGAGATCTTGATGCTATCAATCACTGAGCCATCTCTCCAGCCCCAAGAATCTGACTTTACTTCATATCCTGTTTCAAATACCCTTTATTCACTGAGTAGTAATTTTACCATCTAGATTGCTTCATGGTTATGTCTGAAAAGATCAGCCAAGAAACTTCATGTTCTAAATGCTGTTGTGAACATAGACGGAGTCCATTTTATTCCTAAATATGATTTCCAGAAGTTTTCCAGATCGTTTGCTTTGATAATGACATACATAATACACAATGTTTTACTGTGTTCCTGTCAGACGTCACCCTGACTGAAAAGTCACAGCCCCTCATCTTGTCAATGCCTACTAAAAGGCTGGGGTCCTTTTTAGCTGCTGTTGACTGCTGGAATGTAAGCCAGTTCAAAAGGCCATAGTATTGGCCTTCCCTGGACCCAGGAAGAGGCTCCACACAAAGAAGAGGGCTGGAAGCTCTTGAAGGAGAGGTCAGGGTCTTCTTTCTGTGAAGTGCTGACGACAGATGGCAAAGCCAGAGTGACACCAGAGACTCACAGACAAAGGCCCCCACTTAGGCTGAAGGGAAAATGACCCCCCTTCTTTCTCTTCCTGATCCTTCTCATATGAAAAGTTCAAGTGAGATTCCACAGAGGAGGGTATGGAGAGATGGCTCAACTTAAAAGTGCTTGACCCACAAGTGTAGGGACCACAGAAAAATATGGGCATGATGGCACCTACTTGCAATCCCAGAAGTGGGGAGACAGATTGTGGATCCCTGGGGCTCAGGGCCTGCTAGATTGGGCAATTTGGTGAGCTCCAAGGTTCTTGTGGAAAGATACCAGACAAGAGATGAAGGTAAACAAATGATCATGACTGAATCTAATAGCTTCCTGGGTAGGTTATATCCTGGAAAACTCAGTTTAATTTAGAACTTTTGTAGAAATATGCCTTTTCCCCACACACACATGGTCCTGATCAATGTTATTCACAAGGTGGTTAGAACAATGCACACATCACCATAGAGACTAGTAAGCTAAGCATCCTCATTCACAGTTTGAGGCACATAATTGATACTGAAGTAAGGAAGTGCACTGTTCTCATCCTGTGACAGTCAGTTCTTAAACAAAATGTGAGGAAAATCTACCTAGCCAGGCAAATTTGATGAATCGGAATGTGCTCAG